>NW_018251384.1:131367-140707 GCF_001263595.1 Phalaenopsis equestris | reverse complement strand
AGTGAGACCCGTTCCCCCCCCAGCCTAGCCGCAGATTCAGTAAAGAAACGTAGGATTAGTCAATGTTCTTTATGCCTGGACCAAAGGATAAAGAATAGGTATGCTCTTATTTGGCACAACACAATTTGAACTGATTCACTTTATCCATTCACTATAATTTCTTGACAAGGAGAATGATGTTTTCTTATATGTTGAATATCACATTAAAAACTTTTTTAATATAAATAGTTATTTAAGAGTTATTAAAATTATATATTTATTTCAATTGCCTATTAGTGACAGATAAGCAATTTGAATTATATTGTTCTGATTAAGTATTGATTTTCTAAAATCTTAGTTCGTAGTTCTAATATTACTCCTTGTGGGATAGATATTTAGGACTCCATTAGAGCCTTATATTACTTTAGCGATATGTATACTTCCGTTGATAAGTGTGACTTTACCATTATGGAATATTTTACATATGCATCTTTATCGAATCTATAACCGTTGTTAAGTTTTTGGTGTCGTTGCTGAAGAATTAAATCTTTAGCAGCAATATTAAATACTTGTATTTTTAAGCATATATAAAGTCGTTGTCGGTAAATGCATCAGTTTCATGAATATTGGAAACTTTTTTAGAATTTACCCTCTCAGAAGGCCATTAAAAATTATTAGTAGACATTTCTTCAATTAAAGCATAGGCGTCATAATTAAAGCATAGAAAGCATAGGCGTCATGAAATGGTTTTGACAGCAATGAACCACCAACAGCGACAACAATAATTAATCTAAGAGATCCAACTAATCCATTATAAAAAGTTTGAATTATTAACCAATCTGGTATAGCATGGTGTAGACACTTTCTTAAGAGTTCTTTAAATCTTTCCCGTGCTTTATAAATAGATTCCCCTTCAAACTTATTTAAAGATGTAATATCATTTCTAAGCTTTGCAATTTTTGATAGTGGAAAATATTTAGCAAGGAATTTTTGTGCTAAATCCCCCCAAGTTCTGATAGATCCAGGTGCTAACGAATTCAACCACATCTTAATTTTATCTCTCAGTGAAAAAGGAAATAACCTGTCTTATGGCATCATCTAATACACCATCGTATTTAAATGTAGTGCACAATTCTATAAAAATGGTGCTTGAATTAGCATTTGCATTTGCATGTTTGCATGGATATCGAGCCAGGTTCGTTAGCACAGCAAGATTCAGAGTGAAGGTGCAAGTGCTATAGCGAGCCATTCGGCTAGGACTTCCTGTGTGTAACCACCACTCATATTTTTTTTATTGACAATTGGCAAAATGTAAATTTGGATCTTCAATTGGTGATCCCCCAAACTGAATATTTGATACCATTTGGATAATAGCAGGTTTAGGCTCAAATGAATTAGTCACTACAGTAGGTTTTTTAATACTACAATCAAGTTCAGTACAGTAGGGTTGGCATAATCTATTAAAAGTCTAAACTCTTGATGAATTTCAACATTTAGATTATTTTTGTTTGTCATTTCTATAATTTTTTTTGGATTTTTCAAAATTTATAATATTTTTGGTTTTTCTGATTTTTCTAACAGTTCTTTCTAATTCAGAATCATAGGGCACTAATTCTTCAGAACCTGAACTATGCATACTCTATCCTAAAAATACATAAAATATAATAAAAACACACAAACAAGAAATTTATATAAAAACAACACTACAACATTCCTATAATAAATCTAAAAATTTAAATAAGATTTAAAAAAAATAGAAATTTTGCTTTCTAAAAATCTCTTTAAAAATTTTGCAATTCTAGTTAATCTTCCCCTGACAACAGCGCCAAAAACTTGATCTCGATTCTATTTACTTGATGCAATGTGAAAGAAAAATAAGAATTCAACTTTTAATTTATATATATTGAGATACTATGCAAGTATACGTATCGTTATCAAGTAAAATAAGACTTTTTGATTAAGACCTCAATATCAAACCCACAGAGAATTTATACAATATGCATTTTAGAAAACTTTCTATTTTTAAAAAGATAATTACTTAAACTAAATATATTTTGCCGTAATAAAAATTCAAATATTTTTGATATTTTTGATATTTTGACAAAACAGTAACAACTTTAAAAGGTAACTAGAGCTTTGTAGATGAAAAACACTTAATAAGAAAAATACTTTCTTCTTATCATGAATTAGCAGTTTTTGGTTAAATGAGAGAGAAAAATGGTTTGAATTTGTATTGGCCAAAATAGGAGCAATTTGAATTCTCTACCCTTAGTCAAGTGTTATAGAGATTCGTTGGCTAATCTTTGGTTTAGTCTCTAAATCCATCGTGGTTAGGCTAGGAGGATACTAGCTCTCACTTTAGAGTTCCCTCGATTTCCTCTACCTGGGGGCTAACATCTCGTATCAGAACCTAAAACAATAAACCAAGTTCGGGGCTTTAACCTGTCACTGTAAAGTCCTCTAACTCTACACCCTTCAATGAATATTTCCCTATTTATTTGCACTCAATCATATGAACTACATTCTCATTCATAAAACCTGATGTGATTCTTTCTAATTGTTGACTGAGACAATATCAGCCCGGTTCTTACATGTTCTCACAACAAATTTTAACATCTATATTGGCCAAATCAAGAAGTAATTGAAGTGCATGGACTTAAATCATCATAATTTCTTCCAACATTAAAGATCAATACTCTCCACAATTTCCATCCAAAACTTAATTACTTATCATTTTAAGAAGAAAGATAAAGAAAACTACTTAGAATCCATGGAGAAAATAAAACCACACTTTAGTTTAAAAGTAGAAATTATTGTCAAACCAACAACAGTATCAATTAAAACCAAAAGTAGTCTCAAAGCAAAAAGATAAAACTTATCTCAAGTTCTCCAACAAACTCTTGAAGTTCCTTTGAATCTCTTCTCTTTACAATAACTCTCAAAATAAAACTAAAATAAAAAGGATAAAATAAAAGTAAAAGTGGTGTCTGAAAATCTCTTCAACTAACTCCCCAATTTGATGAACTTTCAAAACTTTCCGTTTTCAGGACTCTTTTCAAATTTTCAGGACTCTTTTCAAATTCCTCTCTTCTTTCCTTTATAGTTTTCAAAGAGGTGCCTTGAAAACTCTTCAAAATGTGTCCCAATTTGATGTATTACCCAAAGAGATGCATTCTTTTGTGATAATTTTTGTTCATGTTGGTTATAACCACCGATTAAGCCAATGGGTGCCTCAAAAACCTCTTCAAAATTTGTAGATACCGACTTTACTCGTCTAGTAACTACCACTGGTGCTTGCTCTACCATTACCTTGATACCAAAAGATAAGGCCAAACATAAATGGGAGAACTTTAGACCAATTTGCCTTACTAATGTGATGTAAGAAATTATTAGTAAGTTGTGAGCTGCTAGAATCCAACTTCACCTTTCTCAGCTTATAAGTGATAATTAAACTGCTTTTGTTAAAGGGAGAAGTATAGTTGATAATGTCTTGTTCGCTCAGTAATTGGTTTTGGATCTGGATAAATAGTGCAGAGGGGGCAATGTGCTCTTCAAGTTGGACATTAAAAAGGCGTATGACATTATACATTGGGGTTTCATTGAGGAGGTGCTCACTGCGAGAGGTTTCTCACCACCTTTCATATATCTTATGAATAGATGGCTTCAAACAACTACCAGTCTATCTTTATTAATGAAAGCTCTCATGATTTATTTAGTGCTTCAAGGGGAATCAAGCAAGTTGATCCATTATCTCCCACTATTTTTATTCTAGCATTTGATTACCTATCTAGGCTGCTTAATCAAGTGGCATCAAAGGCTCCACATTCTTTGTATAGTCACAGGTCTAATATGATTATTAAACACCTAGCTTTTGCTGATGATGTTATTTTATTTTCTAAAGCTACTAAAACTGCTGTTAAATTGATTCTTCAATGCTTAGAAAAGTTCTAAGTTAGCTCTGGTATGCAGTTGAATTCCCAGAAATGTGTGGCAGTTTTCAACCACAGGGTTAAACCTGATCTTAAACACTGAATTTCTGAATCTACTAGTTTTTGTATTAACTCCCCTCCTTTAAAGTATCTGGGAGCTTATCTTTTAAAAGGAAGGACTAAGCAGATTCAGTTTCATCATTTTGTGGAGAAGGTTCAGGACAAATTACAATGTTGGGCAAACTCTTTTTTGTCCAATGAGAGTAGAGTCACACTATTGAAAAGTGTGTTAGCTACCCTTCCCTCTTATTTATCCCAGATGGCTGTGATGAAGAAATCTACCCAATTAACACTTGAAAGAATCCTTAATCGATTTTTGTTGGCTGGTCAGAGAAAATAAACTCATTGGGTTAGTTGGAAGAAGGTTTACAAGGCCTCTAAGGCTGGTGGCCTGGGGTTTAAAAGCTTTCCTCAAATCCATCACATCAATTTTTCTAAGCATTGGATAAAATTTAGAGCCCAAGATTCATTATGGGCTAAGTACATGATGGGCAAATACTGCAAAGATCTTCATCCTGTCCTTATGCAAAGGAAAATTGGAGATTCAAAATTTGACCCAATATGCTGAAGGTCCAAACTGAGGCAGAAAAAACTCTTCATTTGGGAAGTGGGGGAAGTAAAATTAACTTTTGGCTAGACAATTTGACATTGGATGGTAGATTGGCTCTTAGCTACCCTTTAGCTGTTGATGAATCTTTACAAGTGGCAGACCTTTGGGTGAATGGGGGTTGGAACTTATTGGCTCTTCAGACACTATGTGACTCTTCTCAATTATCTAGTATCCAGAAAATCTCAATTATTCCGTCTAAGAAGGATAGAGTGATGGTGAAAGATAGTCACTCAAAAACTATGGCTGTTTTTATTAGGGACACTTGCTTCCCTCAGTAGGAGGTCAAATGGGGTTCAAGGGTGTGGTGTAAATTTCTGTCACTATCAATGTCCTTTTTCTGTTGGAGCTTATTCCACAAGCTTCTCCCCACAGATGAGATATTGAAATTGAAAGGCTTAAGTGGTCCATCTTGATGTGTATTATGCAAGAAGGAGGAGGAGTCCCTGAACCATCTATTATTTAACTGCTTGGTTGTGCAACAGGTATGGAGGTGCATCATGTCCAAATTTAAGATCCCTACTCAATAGCTTTCTTGGGTGGATTTCTTTCAGTGTTGGCAAAAGTGGCTGGAATGCAATGTTTTTGTGGTGCCTTGTATTATTGCATGGTTTGTGTGGATGGCTAGAAATTAAACCAAATTTGAGAAAACTAACCTAGAGGTTAATGGGATTGCTCACAATTGCTTAGCTTATATTCAGAAACTCTCAAAGTTTAAGAACTTTCCTGATATTCTGACTCAAGTTGCTCATAGAGTTTCCATTCCTCTCAAGCCTTCTTTGATTGGTTGGCAAAGTTAATACATATGGCAGTTTCTTAGCTCCCCATGCTTGTATACGGGGAGTTTTCAAGGACTGTAATGGTGTGTGCCTGCACTTTTTTCATTCACCTGCTTGGGTAAGGGATCCTTTGGAAGCTAAAGCTTGGGCTATCTACTAAGCCATTCTGTTAGCGAGAAGGGGTAGTATGAGGAAGCTTTGTGTGGAATCTGACTCTCTCATCTTAATCAATATATTGAATATTCTTAGTTGCTATCCTTGGCATCTTGTGTATTAGACTGTTGGTATCCAAAACTTGGGGTTGGGAATTCATCTTATTTTTTCCCACATTCCTAGGGAGGGTAATAGAGCTGCTAATTGGTTGGCAAGATTTGGGCTTTACTCTGAACAGACTCTCATTAGCAAGACTGCACCACCTTCTCTGGAGTTCCTGTTGTATGAGGATCTCTTGCCTCTTCCTTTTATTAGATGTATTTCTGTTTAAGCTTTGTTTTGGTGAGGAAGCTCGGTAGTTTGTTAGGGGCCCTCAGTTTTGATTGTAATTTTGTTTTTTTAATGCATTTGGAGAAGCTTTTGCTCCTTTATATATATATATATATATATATATAATCCAACAAACCTAAAATCGTTCAATTTCAACATCATTAATGTACTCAAATTTTCACCAAACTCCATTAGATCAGGACAATCTCTGTGAAGGGCAGGGGATTCTCTTTGGGTCCTCTAATCAGTATGATTCATACTTCTTTATTCATTGTAATCCAAACTCTAACAAAATTTTTTCACTCCTCTTTTAGGGTAGTAGAAAGCTCAAAACTTGAAGAAGACTGAAGTTTGGAGAAAGAGTCGAAGTTCAACATCACTCTTGCAGCCATTGATAGTCGCCAACTACTGTCGACCACCACTCTCCAACCACCGCCAATCACCATCGGTCGTCCTTCATTCCTCATGATAAGTTCACCCGCACACTGATTTTGTAGCTCGAATGATTGTGTAACCCTTTCTGGCCTGTGGGAAGAGGTTGTAGCTATTAGCACAAAGTTATGGTGGATCACTTCAACTAACTAGACCACATGTTTTTCTAATTTTGGGTTCCACATAAAATTTTCTAATGTTTTTACTAGTTGTTTTTTTTTTAATCTAATTGTGTTAAATTCTTGTACAAAGCTAATACGATAATCTGTTATTCTATCACCATGAATTTTCTATCACACATCAACTTTGTTTTTAATATATTTTATTTTTTTCTTCTAGCAATAAATAAATATATTTTAGAAAAAAAACTTAATTTAATCATTGGGCATTTAGCTTGACATTCTGCTTCAAGTGAGTCAAAAGCATTAACAGGAGATTGAAAATATAAGATACATTTCCCCTCATGGTTCCTGAAAATCCCACCAATGCCAGCAGACTGAGATTTGTGGCTGCCATCAATGTTAATTTTGGTCCAGCCAAACTTTGTGATGGTCCAGCAAATTGTCACAACTTTGATAATATGTGGCTTGAGAAAAGGACCAATCTCCAAGACAACCTCAAACTTTTTAAATTTAATCAGTTTTTTAATGAAAGCATTACAATTGAGACCCACCCTTATAGGATCAAGATGGGAGTTATCATGCTTTGCTTGGTTTCTAGCCATCCACACAAACTATGCCACAATATTGGGGATGTCCTGGAGATTAGATCCCCTCCAATCAGACCAGCTAGTATAGAAAAGCTTCCATGTGAGATTCATTGTTGGGATCCTAAGTTTACCAATCACAAAAGACCAAACAACCTGTACCTAAATGCAATCAAAGAAAAGATGGGTAATAGTTTCCTCATGAGACATGCAGAAAGTGCATCTGGAGGGAACCCTAAGCCCTTTCAATTTTAAAATATCATCAGTTGGAATCATTTTCAAGAAGAGTCTCCATATGAAAAAGGACATGGATGGGGTAAGGAATTTATTCCAGATGGTATGACCCCAGTGTACTAGTTGGGGGGGCTGAGAAGGGATTGGGTTATTTCTTATAACAATTCTGTCTTTAACCCCAGGTTTAACAAACAGCTTCTGAATATTGGATAGTTGAGAGGGGTTGCAGAAAGGAAGGATTGGAGAAAGGTTCCACTTGCCATGAGCCCAGATGTCTTTCACAAAAACTAGGGCAGCTGGAGCAATCTGATCATGCAGAAGGCAGCCATCCAAGGTCCAATTATCCCACCACATGTTGACCAAGCCCTCACCAATTTCCCAGATAAACAATTGTTCAGCATCCTGCCTAACTTTTAACATCCTTTTCCAAATAGGGGAATCTCCTAAACCCACAGAGAGTTGGGTAGGATGTTGTTACCTGCAATATTTGCCCCACAGGAATTCAACCCATAGGGAGGACTGAGATCTGAATCTGAGCCAGAGTTTACAGAAATTAGTGTGCATAATTTGGGAGGGAGAAAGACTTAAAGCTTAACCCACCCTCCTCAACAGGTTTACACACCTTAGCCCAAGAGGTCCAATGTTTTTGCTTCCTATGGCCAGCCCATAGGAATCTATTAAAGATCCCTTCTAACAGTCTTTAAGAAGACTTTTTCAGAATGTTCATTTGTAGTAAAAGGATGGTAAAGCAGATAGAACACTTTTGAGGAGTGTGATCCTACCCCCATTTGATAAAAAGGAATTCTCCCATGCTTGGAGTTTACTTTGGACCTTGTCAATTATATGATCAAAATGAATGTTCTTAGTTCTTCCTTTGATAAGAACAGCCCCCAGGTATTTCATTGGAAGGCAACTATTTTTAAAACCAGTGAAATCAGTAGCCCAGGACTTAAACTCACTCTTGCACTGCTTACTGAAAAATGGAAATGCACTTCTGTTTATTAAATTTCATTCCAGAAACATCCTGAAAGGTCTCCAGATTCTGCATTACTAGTTTGACTGCAACTTTGGAAGGTATTGTAAAGATTATGATGTCATCAGCAAAGGCCAGATGATTAATTAATGTGGAAGATCTGTGACTATAAAGAGAATGGGGTTTCCTGGATGGCAACTCATTCAAACTTCTGAATAAGTAGTCAAAAGCTAAGATAAAGATAGTAGGGGAGAGGAGGTCACCTTTTTTTATACCTCTAGAATTTATACCTCTAGAAGCATCTAGAAGCACTGAAAACCCCATGAGAGGATCCATTGATGAAGATTGAATGGTAATTATTGGACAGCCATTTGTTGATGAGAGAGACAAAGGAGGTTAAGAAACCTCTAGCAATCAGAACCTGTTCAATGAAACTCCAGCTTATAGTATCATAAGCCTTTTTTAAGCCTTTTTGATATCTTGATATCTATTTTGAAAATTAAGTTGCCTCCTCTAGTGATTCTGTCCAAGTCTAGTACCAATTCTTGGGCCAAGAGCACATTATCAACAATGTTTATATCCCTGATGAAAGCAGACTGATTCTTGCAAATGAGTTTGTTTAGGTGGGGTTGCAATCTCTAGACCAGGACTTTACTGATTATCTTAGGAATGACAGAAGTGAGAATAATGGGTCTGAAATCCTCCCATTTGCAAGGAGTTGTATCCTTGGGAATCAGTGTAATGGTAGAAGAGGAGAAGTATTTGGGGAGGTCAGCCCCCCAGAAAAAACTTTGAACTGTGGCAATAATTTCACCCTTCACTATATGTCAGGCCCTTCTGTAGAAATCAGCAGAGAAACCATCAGGACCAGCCACCTTGGTGCTGTCAATGGATTTTAGAGCTTCCCAAATTTCATTTTCATCAGGAATATTAGTAAGGGATAGACTATTAGTAAATTCCCTTTCCTTGTCAAATAGTGTTTCATTGATGGTTGAGTGGGAAATAGAATTTTCTCTGAACAATTTTTGGAAATAATGTACAGCATCATTAGCAATTTCCTCAGCATTAGAAATCCAGTGACCTTCCTGAGATAGGATTTTGTGGATTGTATTGTTTTTCCTCCTATAATTAATGCAAGCATGATAATATTTAGAGTTT
>NW_018251384.1:128985-131167 GCF_001263595.1 Phalaenopsis equestris | reverse complement strand
TTGATTAATAAAATCCCCATGCATTGACCACATGTTCAGATATTTGAATGTGGCTTTAGTTTTAGAGGAGGAAGAAGATATTTGGATAAGTAAGGGTCTATGATCAGACCCACTCATAGCCAAGTGTTGGACAGACGTATGTAGAAACTCCCTAAACCATATGTCATTAACCAGAAATCTATCAAGCCTCTCCCAGATCTTCCCCCTTATCCAAGTAAATTTAGGGCCTGTGTACCCCAAATCAAAAAGACCAGCAGACTGATTGTTGTCATTGAATGTGTTAATAAGATTAATATCAGGAGATCTCCCACCCTTCTTCTCACTAGGTGAAGAGAGGCTGTTGAAATCACCCACAACTAACCAGAAATCCCTTATAGAGGTACTGAAATCTTGTAAGTGTTGCCATAGGTCCAGTCTTGCAGTAGTTGTGCAGCCAGCATAAAAGAAGGTAGCATAACCCTGATAGTAACTGAAGTTAAGCTGCAAATGGATGAATTGGTCTCCATCATTAAGAACAGTGCATTGGACTTCCTTTCTGCAAAGAAGCCAAATTTTACTGTTAGTATTTATAAGAAGTTGGAAGCCAGGTAATTTCCTCAAAAATCTGTTGACATTTTTAGTGACCATTGGTTCAAGTAAAGCAATGATCTAAGGTTTGTACATCCTGTTGAGAGCAAGGATTCTATTAAGGGATTTGGGATGTGCAAGTCCCCTAACATTCCAACAGAGTAGATTCATTAACCAATAGAGGTGGATTTCCCTCTTCTCCTAGTTCTAATAGAGTTAGAAGAAGCAGGGGGGTCCTCCAAAGAGGATGAAGAGGGGATTAGGTTCTTTAATTCCAGAGGCATTTTCTTCTTTTTAGTTTTTTTGACTTGCCAAACAGCTTCAAGGTTCCTGGATAATTGCAAAATCAAGGGGTCCTCCTCTGGTAGCTTAATAATTGTTAAGTGTTGCCATAGGTCCAGTCTTGCAGTAGTTGTGCAGCCAGCATAAAAGAAGGTAGCATAACCCTGATAGTAACTGAAGTTAAGCTGCAAATGGATGAATTGGTCTCCATCATTAAGAACAGTGCATTGGACTTCCTTTCTGCAAAGAAGCCAAATTTTACTGTTAGTATTTATAAGAAGTTGGAAGCCAGGTAATTTCCTCAAAAATCTGTTGACATTTTTAGTGACCATTGGTTCAAGTAAAGCAATGATCTAAGGTTTGTACATCCTGTTGAGAGCAAGGATTCTATTAAGGGATTTGGGATGTGCAAGTCCCCTAACATTCCAACAGAGTAGATTCATTAACCAATAGAGGTGGATTTCCCTCTTCTCCTAGTTCTAATAGAGCTAGAAGAAGGGTGGGGTCCTCCAAAGAGGATGAAGAGGGGATTAGGTTCTTTAATTCCAGAGGCATTTTCTTCTTTTTAGTTTTTTTGACTTGCCAAACAGCTTCAAGGTTCCTGGATAATTGCAAAATCAAGGGGTCCTCCTCTGGTAGCTTAATAATTGTTCTCTTGATCAGTAGGAAGTGTAGAAAGATCAGTACAGAGAGTTTGTTCAATATGTGTAGAATGTGACATAAGGTGGAGGTGCTCAGTTGGTGATTCATGATTAGATTGGGGATTGGGTGCCACACTCTCTTGTACCAAAGCTTGGGGCAGCTCTTGTTCATTTGTCCCAGGCACTTCAAGCATATTAACAGCACAATTAGTAGCAGTAGGTAACTCCTTGTTCTGTGGTGCAATCTCCTCAGATTGATGTCGGGGGATCTTCCTTCTAAGGTTAGGATGGAGCCTGAAGCATTTCTCATCAGTGTGGCCAAACATATTGCAATGATGGCAATAGTAAGGCCTTTGTTCAACTATGATTTTCTGCCAATAGCCATTATGTTCAGTGCCTAACCATATTTCCTCCACAGCTGGAAGGGTAATGTTTCTCTCCACTAGGATTCTAGCTACAGAAGGTCTAGACAAGTTGAAAGTAGGGCCATCCAATTTCAATGGTCTTCCCAATGCTTTGCCAATGTTGAAGAGGACTTTGTGGTTGAAATAATGCAGTTTAAGCCCAGGTAACTTAAACCATATAGGGACAATGGGAAGTTCTTTGTTGGGATCAAAATCAGGAGTCCACTTTAAAAGCTTCATTGGAATACCTTCAATCAAGATGGAGGGTTTGGAGAAGATTCTTGCATA
>NW_018251384.1:123528-127902 GCF_001263595.1 Phalaenopsis equestris | reverse complement strand
AAAAGTGATTGTTTGGGTGCTAAAATATTATATATATATATATATATATATATATATTAAGTAAGGAGCCAAGCTACAAATAATTAAAATTAATGTGAACCAGTTACAAAGTTAAAAGAAAAGAAAGAGGGCCTATAAAAGGAGGCAACCTCACAAAACAACAAAAAAAAGAAGCTATTGGATATAAGGAAAAGGCAGCAAATCATTGGATAAAAGGAAATCCAATGGGGGAGGGATCCTTCTGCTCACCACAGATTCTTAAGTATAGAGACCTCTTCTAGCCTGCCAATTGGAGGGTCTATTTCCTTCTCTGTGGATATGGGAGAACTTTATAGGGTAGTTCTTCAGCAATTGATGAATCTCAGAAATCCAGCTGATTAAGTTCCACGGAGTTTCATAGGAGCCCTTGATAATGTTAATAAGCATCAAAGACTTAGATTCAACCCATAGCTGGTTGAAGTGGCAAGATTTGGCTAAGTTGAGGGCTCAAAAAATAGCTTGACATTCAGCTTCAAGGGGATCCAAAGCTTTAACAGAAGATTGAAAAAACAAGATGCACCTCCCCTCATGATTCCTGAAGACACCACCAATACCAGCAGAATGAGATTTATAGCTACCATCAGTGTTAACTTTTGTCCATCCATACTTTGGAAGACACCTGCAGATTTTCAAACTTTGGTAATGGAAGGATTAAAAGATGGGCTCAGCTCCAACACAGCTTCAAAATTTTTAAATTTAATCAGTTTTTGTATAAAGGCAATACAGTTTAGACCCACCTTCATTGGCTCAAAAGGAGAAGCTTCATACTTCAAATGGTTTCTAGCCATCCAAACAAACTAAGCCATAATGTTGGGGATGTCTTGAAGATTAATTTCCCTCCAATCTGACCAGAAATTATAGAATACCTCCCATGTTAGATTCATTGTTGGGACATTCAGCTTTCCATTCACAATAAACCAAACTTCCTGTACCCAGGGGCAGGCAAAAAATAAATGGGCAATTGTTTCCTCATCAGTAAGGCAGGAAATGCATCTAGAGGGTCCTCTTAGATCCTTCAATTTCAATATATCATCAGTGGGAATCAATTTTAAGAAGAGTCTTCATATAAAAAATGACATGGAGGGAGTGAGAAATTTATTCCAAATTGTTTGACCCCAATCCACCACCTGTTGGGGAGGCTGAGAAGGTAGTAAATTCTTTTTTATATCAATTCTGTCCTTTAGCCCAGGTTTAACAGAGAGTTTTAGAATATTGGAGATTTAAGAAGGGCTGCAAAAAGGAAGAATAGGAGTAAGATTCCACTTATCATGTTCCCAAAGGTCCTTCACATTATTTGGAGAGGCTGGAGCATTTTGATCATTCAGAAGGCTGCCTTCCAAAGACCAATTATCCCATCAGATGTTTATCAATCCCTCATCAATCTCCCAGACATACATTTGTTCAGCTTCCTCCCTAATCTGTAATATCTTTTTCCAAATGGGGGAATCCCCCAAACCCACAGATAATTGGGTAGGGTGTTGATGCTTGCAATATTTTCCCTTTAGGAATTTAGCCCAAAGTGAGGACTGAGATCAGAATTTGATCTAGAGTTTGCAAAGATTAGTATGCATAATTTGGGGGAAGGACTTGAAGCCTAACCCACCTTCTATAAAAGGTTTACACCCCTTAGCCCATTTAGTTCAGTGTTTTTGCTTCCTTTGACCAACCCATAGAAATCTATTCAAAATGCCTTCTAATAATCTTTGAGTAGACTTTTTCAAGATATTCATTTGTAGAAGATAGGATGGAATAGCAGATAAAACACTTTTCAGAAGTTTTATCCTTCCCCCATTGGATAAAAAGGAATTCTCCCACGCTTGAATTTTTCTTTGAATCTTTTCTAAAATGTGATCAAACTGAGAGTTTTTTGTTCTTCCTTTGATAAGAAGTACCCCAAGATATTTTACAAGAAGATGGCTATTGGTAAAGCCTGTGAAATCAGAAACCCAGGTCTTTAACTCGCTTTTGCATTGTTTGCTGAAGATGGAGATGCACTTCTGCTTATTTAACTTCATACCAGAGACATCCTGAAAAATCTCCAAGCTTTGCATGAATAATCTAACAGTAGATTTGGAAGCTTTTGAAAAAATAATGATGTCATCAGCAAAAGCCAAATGATTGATTAAGGTGGAAGATCTATGGATATAAAGGGAGTGGGGTTTCCTGGTTGCCAACCCATTCAAGATTCTGGATAAGTAGTCAAAAACCAAAATAAAAATGGTAGGGGAAAGAGGGTCACCTTGTTTGATACCTCTAGATGCACTGAAAAACACATGGGAAGTTCCATTGATGAAGATAGAATGGAAATTATTAGTCATCCATATGTTGATTAGAGAGATAAAGGAAGGGGAGAAACCTCTGGCAATGAGAACTTGTTCAATAAACTTCCAACTGATTTTTTCATATGCCTTTTTGATATCCAGTTTGAAAATTAAGTTACCTCCTCTAGTGATTCTGTCCAAGTCCAATTCCAACTCTTGAGCCAAGAGCACATTATCAACAATACTTCTATCCTTGATGAAGGCTGCCTGATTCCTGCAGATAAGCTGATTTAAATGAGGTTGTAATCTATGGACCAGGACATTGCTTATTATCTTAGATATAACAGAAGTGTGGCTAATGAGTCTGAAATTTTCCCATTTGTGAGGAATTTTTTCCTTAGGAACCAAAGTAATAGTAGATGAGGAGAAATATTTGGGGAGATCAGCCCCTCAAAAAAAGCTTTGGACTGTAGCAATGACTTCACCCTTCACAATCAGCCAGGCCTTTTTATAAAAATCTGCTGTGAACCCATCAGGTCCAGCTACTTTTGTGTTGTTAATAGAGTTCAGAGCTTCCCATATTTCCTTTTCATCAGGAATATCAGTGAGAGATAGGCTTTTGGTGAACTCCCTTTCCTTATCAAACAAGGTATATTTAATGGAAGGTTAAGAGGTAGGAGTTTGTTTGAAAATATTTTGAAAATATTGAACAGCATTATCAGCTATGCCATCAGCAGTAGTAATCCAGTGACCCTCCTGAGAATGAATTTTATGAATTGTATTGCATTTCCTCCTATAGTTGATGCAAGCATGATAATATTTAGAATTTCTATCCCCCTCACAAAACTTCATTATGTTGGCCTTCTGAGCATAGAATGCCTATTGCATGTTGATTGCATCTAGCAGATGTTCATTAGCAACTGAAGATCCATTTTAGACCCTATGCCAGAGGACATGAGTTGTTCTAATTATAATACCTTCTGTTCAGCCTAAAGGACCTTATTATCTATGTTCCCAACCACCTCCCAATTCCAATTAGAAAGATGTTTGCTGACTTTTTATGTAAAAGCCAAAGTTTTATACCAGGGATGTGGTAATGAACATCAATCCAAGCCATTGATACTTGATTGAGAAAATCCCCATGCATGGACCACATATTGAGATATCTGAACTTGGCTTTACTTTTAGAAGTTTTGAAAGATATTTGAATAAGTAAGGGTCTATGATCAGACCCACTCATAGCCAAGTGTTGGATAAAAGTATGCAGGAAATCTCTGAACCAAAAATCATTCACCAAAACTTTGTCCAGCCTCTCCCAAATCTTCCCCCTTCTCCAAGTGTACTTAGGGCCAATAAATCCCAAATCAAAAAGTCCAGCAGACTGAATGTTGTCATTGAAAATGTTCATTAAATTGATATCAGGAGATCTCCCACCCTTCTTCTCACTAGGTGAAGAGACGCAGTTGAAGTCACCCCCAACAATCCAGAAATCCCTTATAGAATAGCTGAAATCTTGTAACTGTTGCCAGAGTTCCTGTCTATCAGTGGATGTACAACAAGCATAAATGAAGGTAGCAAAACCATTATAGTAATTTAAGTTAATCTTCAAGTGGATAAATTGATCTCCCTCTTTAAGGACAGTGCATTGAATTTCTTGTCTGCAAAAGAGCCATATTTTACTGTTAGTTTTGACAATAAGCTGAAATCCAGGGAACTTCATCACAATTTTGTTGACATGTTTAGTAATCATAGGTTCAAGTATAGCAATGATCCAAGGTTTATACATCCTATTAAGAGCCAGAATTCAATTAAGGGATTTAGGATGTGTTAATCCCCTAACATTCCAACATATTAGATTCATTAACCTATAGAGGTGGATTTTCCTCTTCTCCTAGTTCTAACAGTACTAGAAGAGAGGGGAGGCTTCCTCCAAAGAAGAAGAAGAAGGGAGTAGGCTCTTTAGTTCCAAAGTCATTTTCTTCATTTTTGTTTTCTGGATTTGCCAACCTTCTTCTAGATTTTTAGCTAATTGAAAAAGCAAAGGGTCTTCCTCTGGTATCTCAGTAGCTGTGGT
>NW_018251384.1:115044-123296 GCF_001263595.1 Phalaenopsis equestris | reverse complement strand
GCAATTCCCGCAACAGCTGGCAACTCAATACCATGTGGCTCTAAATCCTCTGAATTAGTTTTAGGAAGCTTCATTCTGAGGTTGGGATAAAGTTTAAAGCACTTCTCATCAGTATGGCCAAACATTTTGCAGTGATGACAATAATAATGTCTTTGTTCAGGTATAATTTTCTGCCAAAATCCACTATGCTCAGTGCCTAACCAATTTTCCTCCACAGCTGGTAAAGTGATATTTCTTTCAACCAGAATTCTAGCTGCTGAGAGTCTGGATAAGTTGAAGGTGGGGGCATCCAACTTCAAAGGTCTTCCCAAAGCTTTGCCAATGTTGAAGAGAACTTTGTGGTTGAAAAAGTGTAGTTTAAGTCCAGGTAACTTAAACCAAATGGGGACAATGTGAATTTCTTTACTGGGGTCAAAATCAGGAGTCCACTTTAGTAGTTTCATTGAGATTCCTTCAATCAAAATAAGATTCTAGCATAGTCTTCTTCCCTTGTGAGATTGATGAGAATATGCTTTCCATCAAGTAGGCCTACTTTCCAGGCCCCTTTGAATTTCAGTCCATCAAAATATCTTCTCACAAATTCCATTTTAGGATGGCCAAGTTGAAATTTGCCAATTAAGGTGAATTTATAACATTCAATAAGACCATTTATGCCCTCTTCAGTAAAGTAGATAGCCAATTTCCCACTTTTCTTGCATATATGCTAGAAAAGAGGGTCATTACCCTCATGATACTCTTGAGGAAAAACCAAATCATCAGGACTCTGAACTTTATCATATCCTTTCCCAACAATGTCAGCAAAAGTGGCCTTGGCCCACTGAATATTTGTGGAAATATCAATTGTATTAGGGTCAGACATCACTGAAAGATCCCCAGTCAGAGCTGTAGAACTAACACTGAGCTGTCAATTTCAAGTAACTGAGTAGTAAATGAAGGATTAGAGCAGCAAAGGCATAGTAGAGACAAAGCAGTAGAGAGAAATCCAAGTAACCAGACAACCCACACAGTAGAAAGAACAACCCAAGCAACCAGACAAATAAACAACAAACAGTGGGGCTAAGCAATGGAACAGTAATATTTAAAAAAACCAAAACCCGAGAAGAGGTAAAGCCGAGAAGAGGTAAAGAGTTAGAGAAAAGCAGAACTTGCAAAAACCAGTGATGAGAGGAGAGAAAACTAGTTGAATTTAATGAGGTAGCAGAGATTATCTACAACAACAGCTAGATCCATTCTGTCGAAACCCTAGCAGAGCACCAGAGGAACCAGCCGCCACCCATGGTATATATATATATATATATATATATATATATATTCCCCTTCTTCTTCCATAAATGTCTCCTTCTTCTTGCATTAAAACTCTTCCCCTTCTTTTTCCATAACTGTCTCCTATATTCTATCTCATTATTTGAAATTAAGTAGAAACTAAAGGGGTGATAGTCATGGTGCTTCTTTACGGAGGCCTATGGTGTTCCGATGGTAGCCTCCTGAATCAGGCTGGATCAAAATTAATGTTGATGATAGCTGGTCTAGTAATGCAGCTAGGGTTGGTGGTGTGCTTAGAAATTGGTTGGGTAATACTCTTAGTTTTTTTGCTTCTCCTGTTGCTGTGAACTGCTCTATTGAATCCGAGTGCTGGGCTGCTCTTATTGCGATATAGGTGGCGGTTTGTTTTCAGATAAACAATTTTTATGTTGAAACTGATTCCTTAATGCTTTACCAAATTCTCTCTAAGTCCCTGCGGCTTCCTTGGAATGTTATTGAAATTTGTAATAGAATTTGGTTTATTTTTTCCACTAATATTATCAATATGCGGGTGAGCTTTATTTTTAGGAAAGGTAATATTCCTGCGGATTTGTTGGCAAAATTTGGGAATGTAATGTTGTGGTTGGCTTACAGCCTTCTGTTGCTTTGAGGAGGCTTCTTAATGATGATATTTTGGATGCCCCGTTTATTAGATTCTAATTACTTAATAATTGGGCAGTATATTCTGTGGGTGAAGATAATTTATGATGCACTTCTCGATCACTTGTTTGGCTGTGGATGCCTTTGTTTTTTTGTTTTCTGGTTTGCCCTACTCGGCATTATGGAAATTGCAGTTCTTCTATTTTTTATGTTGGCTGCAGCAGGTGTTCGAGATAGCCTTCGGATGGAGCTTTGCTGGGTTGCATTTTTTTTGTCTTAATTTGCTACAAATTTTGTTGAAGTTTACGTCTGGAGCAATGAGGAATCACATCGTCACTAGTTCTTTTGATCCCATGATATAGTTCGTGATGCTTTCAAGCCCCAATGACTTATTTTCTCTGGATTCCTATAGCTTTTATCTCACTGGTTTATTTTCTTTTGGTATGCTTGTAAATGTTTTGGTGTTTTGGAGAACATTTTTTGGGTGATTTGGTGTGGAGTTGTATCTGGGAGAGGAACCCCCTAAGAGTGGGTTATGTATTTTTTGTTCAGTTAGTTCCGGGGGATCTTTTTCCTATATTTCTTTATAATCACCATTTTTATTAACAACTAGGTAGTTGAATACTGCTTCTTTCCTTATATATATGTATGTATGTATATATATATATATAGAGAGAGAGAGAGAGGGGAGACAGAAAGAAGAGTGGATAACATAAGAGACACCAAGAGAGAGAGCAATAATGGGAGAATGAGCCAGATAGATAGCGAGTGAGAATCATTATAACAAACAAGTGTTTGATAATGTAAGCAAAAGAGAGAGATGAGAAGAGAGAGAGTGGGAGAGGAAGAGAAAGTGAGAGAGAGTGAGAACTAATTTTTCTCTCTCACACTTTCTCTCTTTTATAATCTCTCATTCTCTATTCTCTTCTCTATATATCTTCTCTATTGCAATTTATCAGGTCTCTCTCCCATTTCTTCCAAGGACATAGAATGAGAGATATTAAGAGTGAGAGAGAGAGGGAGGGACAGTGAGATATAGACGGGATAGGAGGGATTGATGGAGATAATTTCTCATTCTCTCACTACCACTCTCCCTCAATCCCTCACATCCTCTCTCTCTCTTACTTCACTTGAGATCTCTCCCTCTTACACTCTCTCCCTCCCTTATTGCCACTTTATCAATCTCTCTCTCACCAATTTCATTATCTCTCTCCTCTCCACACTGAATCTCCATCCCTCTCTTCTTTATCACAAGATAACACATGTTCCCTCCTTGACTCTTTCTCTCTCTTCTCTATCTCCCTTGCTCTATCTATCTCTCACCCTGGATCGCTCCTCTCTCTTCAACCTCCTCTCTAAAAAAGAGAAGAAGCATATAGAGCTAGAGAGATATAGAGAATGTGAGAAAGGTAAGAGAGAGAAAGAGATAAAAATGGCGACTGAGAGGGAGATATCAAGAGTAAGAAAGAATGATAAAGAGAGTGGGAAAGAAGAAGTATGTGGAAAATGAGATTAATAGAGGAAGGGATGGGGGAGAGATATTGGTTGATCCTTTCATCTCTTTCCCACTCACTCTCTCTATTTGTCTATCTTTCTCATGTGAGAGAGAGTTAGTGAAAGGAGAAATAGAGAGAATGAGTAAGAGAGACAAGAAGGAGGGAGAGAGAGTAGGAAAGGGATATAGAGAAAGTTATAGAGCTACAGAGAGATGGTAGAAAGAAAAAATGAGAGATAGTGAGGCAAAGAGAGTGCAAGATGAGAGATAAGGAAATAGAAAGAAAGGAAGAAAGGGGAGTGAGAGAAAGAGAGATGGAGAGGGAGAGTGATAGTGAAGGAGAAAGAGAGAGAATGGGGAGAGATGGGCAAAGAAAAAGGGTGGTAGAGAGAGGTAAAATGTAGGTTGGAGGGATGGATACAATAAGAGTGAAAGACTAAAAGAAGAGGGATAATGATAGAGAATGAGAGTGAGATAGAATGAGAGAGAAAGACATAATGATATAGATAGAGAGGTTAGGGAGATAGAGATAGAAGAGTGAGAAGGTAAGCATGAGAAAGGGGGAGAAAGAGTCAAAGAAAGATGGTAGGGAGAAAGAAAGCAAAAGAGGGTGAGGAGAAAAGAGGGAAGAGAGGGAGGGAGGGGGAGAGCTAGAAATGAAGCTAAAAGGAGTTAGAGTGAGGGAGAGTGTGTGCAAGTGATGGAGAAATAGAGGGTGGTAGTGAGGGAGAGAGAGATCTAGTACTAGCCCTCCATCTATATCTTTCTCTCACTCTCATTCTTTGTAACTCGGCCTCTTACCTTGCTCTCTCCCTCCATCTATATCTTTCTCTCTCTTACCTTGCTCTCCACCTCTCTCTCACTCTTTTTTATCATTCTCTCTTCTCTCTTTCCCTCACTTTTCTCTTTGTCTCTCTCTCTCTTTCTTCCTTGTTATCTCTCCCACTGTCTTTGTTGCTCTTTCTTGCCCACCTCTCTTTAGTCTCTCTATCTAAACATGTCTCTTTTTCAGTCACAATCTACCACTCCTTACCTCCCTCCCTTATTGGTTATTTTCTATCTATATATCTTCATTCTCCAAATCCCTCCATCTCTCTTTCTCTCTAACACCCTCCCAGTCGCTTGCTCTTCTCTCTCGCATTCTCTCTCCTTATATTCTTTCTTGCACTTGCTCTTCTCTTCCCTTTTCCCTATCTTTTTCATATCATAGAAAGAGAAGAGATGAGAGAAAGAAAGATTGAGATAGTAGTTTTTCTATAACTCTCTCCATCTCTCCCTCTTTATTATTTCCTCTTTCACTCAATATCTCTCTCTCTCTCTCCATACCTATTAAGAGAGATAGAGTGAGAAAGAAAGAGAGTGCAAGATATGGAGAAAGATAGACAGGGAGTGGAGATGAGAGATACAGATAATAGGGCTAGAGAGCATGTGCAAAAGAGAGTGAGAGAGAGGAGGGAGAGAGCAAGAGTTAGAGTTGGAGAGAGATATTGAGTGAGAATGATTTCTCTCACACTATCTCTCAATCCTTTTCTCAACATCTTTTACCTCCCTCTCCCTTCCTTTCTCCTCTTTCCCTCCTTCACTCTAACTCCCACTTTTTTCTCTTTCTTTCCTTCTCTCATCCTCACTCCCTCTCTCTCTTCTCTCTATCTCACATCTCCTTTTGTCCCTCTATTTATCGCTCTCTCAAGTTCTCTCTTACGTCACTCACTCTTCTCTCTCTTTCTCGCACTCTATTTCTTTCAAAGTCCCTCTCTTGGCCTTTTTGTCTCCCTCTCTCTCCTATCTCTCTCTTGTCTCCTCTCTCTCGCTCTCTCTACCACTCCCTCTCTCTTGCTTTCTTTTTTCCCTTCCCTCCCTCCCTTTCTAACTCTCTTCTCTCGCTCTCTATATATTGCTCTATTTCTTCGTTGTCTCTAACCCCTCACCCTCTTTCCCCTCTCTCTTTCTCTCTACCTCATTATCTCTAACTCTTAATTTTTTTTTTCATCTTCTTTTTTCTCTCTGTCACTCCTCTCTCTATGCTCATTCTCTCTCTCTCTTTCTCCATCTCTCTCTCTCTTTCTCACTCTCCTTGCCCCTCCCTTCCTCCATTCCTCTTATCTTAGCTCCTCCTCCATCCCTCCCTTATTCTCTCGTTTTAACTTTCCCTCCTTCCCTCCGTCTCTCTTCCTCTCACACTTTCTCTCACTCATCATCACTCTCTCCCTCTCTCACTCTCTATCTTATGCTTTCAGTACCTCTTATTTTCTCTCCCTCTCTATCACTCTTTCTCTTGCTCTTATCTTTCTCTTCAATCTTTTGCTCTTGTTCTCTCTATCATTCTGTTGCTCTCTCCAACATTAACCCTCTCCAAGTCTAACTCTCTCACTCTCTCTCTTTTATTATTTTCTGTCTCGCAAAAAAATTTCTATTAACCCCGCCCTCTCTAACTATTTTTATCTCTATCTCACTCTTCTATATGTCTATCCTTCTCACATTCACTCTATCTCTTTCACACACACCTCAATTTCACTCACAAACTCTCTCTCTCTCTTCTCACCCTTTCTCTTTCATCCTCTCTCTCCTCCTTCCAGACTAACCCTCCCACCCTCCCCCTCTCTCCTTCATTCTCTCATTTCTATCTCACTCTCACTCTATCTCTCCAACACCACCACCCTCCATCTCTCCATCACTCACACACACTCTCCCACACTCTCACTCTTTTTATCTTCATTTCTAACTATCACATCTCTTCATGTCTCTCCCTCCCTCTCTTTTCTCCTCACCCTCTTTTGCTCCTCTCTCTCTCTCTCTCCCCATCGTTCTCTATCTCTCTCTCTCCCTTTCTCATGCTACCCTTCTCACATCTTTATCCCTGCCTCTCTTCTCTCCCTCTCTCTCCCTAACCTCTCTATCATGATATTTATCTCTTTCTCTCTTTCTCATTCTCTTTCACTCTCATTCTCTATCGTTATCTCTTTTCTCTCATTCTCTCACTCTTGTTGCATCCCTCCCTTCCACTTACATTCTTTCTCTCTCTACCTCCCTCTTTCTTTCTCTATCTCTCCCCCTTCCTCTATTTTTCTACCTCACTATCACTATTCCTCTCTCTCTCTCTCTCTCTCTCTCTCTCTCTCTCTCTTTTTCTCTCATTCCCCCTTTCTCTCATTCTCTTTCTTGCTTGTCTCGCTTTCTCTCCCCTTTATATCACTCTCTTCTCTCTCCCTATCCCTCTCCCTCTCTGTCTCCCGCTCTCTCCCCTTCAATCTATCTCCCTCTTGGCTCTCTCTTTCTCTCTCCACCTAAAAGAGAGAGACCCTCCATCCCTGCCTCTTTTTGTCCCTCCATCTCTACCACACTCTATCACTATATCTTTATATTCTCATTCTCTTTCACTTTCCCTTCTCTCATTCTTGATATATCTCTCCCTCCCCCTCTTTCTCTCAGCCTCACTTTCTTTCGCTCTCTCTGCCTCACCATCTCTCATTCTTTCTCTTTCTCTCTTCACTTTTTATCTTAAGGAAGGGAGTGAGTGGTTGATAGCTCAAGGGATAGAGAGAAAGGAAGATTAAGTGACTGAGTAGTGAGAGAGATTAATTGAGGGAGTAAGAGAGATAAAGTGCTAAGGAAAAGAAATTGAGAGAGAAAGAGTGGGTGAGGGAAGGAGAAGAGTAAAAGAGAGCAAGAGATAAAGCGTTAAGTGAGGGGGGAATAAAGATAGAGAGATTGATAGGAAAGAGAGAATAGATAGAGGGAGAGATAGGTTGATCGTTTGAGAGAATATGTGTTAGAGAGAAAAGTAAGATAGAAGAGGAAAGAGAGGGATATCAATATTCTCTCTATTTCCCTCTTTCTTCCTCTATGTTGTGTTCTCTCTCTTTTTCACTCTCTCTACCTATGTTCCACTCTCTTTCTCATTCTCTCTAACTCTGTCCCTCTCTCTCTTCCTCTCTCTCTTTCTCCCTCTTTCCCATCCCTTCCTCCCTGCCTCCCTCTTCTCTATCTTTCTTTCTCTCTTCCTGTCCCTCTATCTCTCTTGTTCTCTCTTTTGTCCTCTCCCACCCTCTCTCTAATTATCTCAATCATTTGTTGGCATCAATTTTTGCTGTTGGCATCAATTTTTTATGTCACAAGTGTAGGGTGTCCACCTGCTTGACTCGGGATAGTCTACGGTCCGTCTGTAACATCCGATAGTTTAGACACGCGCTCGAGGTCTTTCTGGCACGTGTTGAGGGGCACATAGCCATGGTCATTCTGCTAGGCTTTGGCTTTCACCTAGGCGAAGGCCGGTCGGCATTTAGCATGATTGACGGCTCCGAACATGACAATGAATATTTTGTCTCACGTCATGAAGTTGTTTAGATGACCCCGAATGATGAAATAGACCCCGCCACTGTATCCAAAACATCGATTTCACTTACGGGGGATGTCCACTTCTCTACGGCTTCGTGGGCGGGGTAAAAATGTGTGAATTATCATTTTGGGCACGATCGTCAAAAAAGTGGCCCAAACGACCCCGAATGACAAAACGGACTGCGCCAATGCGTCCGGAATGTCGATTTTAGTCAAGAAGAATGTTCACTTCGCCGCGAGGACGTATACGGGTGAAGAATACACAAAGGATAATTATAATAATATAATTACTATTATTATTATTATATAATATATTATATTATTATATATATATTATCCTCTTAAAACTGATGCCAGCTCCCTCTCTTTGTGGATTGCGACCCATGGCAAAAACCCCGCTCCCGTTCGTGCGAAACCGCCGATCTTCTCCTCGTCGGCGAAGCCCGTCGCCGGACCTCCTCCAACCAGGCGGCGCTCCTCCAGCCATCCCCATCCCCCCCTAGCCGCCCGCTACACATCC
>NW_018251384.1:114211-115034 GCF_001263595.1 Phalaenopsis equestris | reverse complement strand
ACATCCTCCTCCTCTTCTTCTAGATGCCGGCAAAACATCCTCCTCCTCTTCTTCTTATTCTTTCTTCTTCTCCTTCTTCTTCTCTTCTTCTTCTCCTTCTTCTTCTTTTCTTCTTCTTCTCCTAATTTTTCTTCTTCTTCTTCTTCTTCTTCTTCTTCTCCTAATTTTTCCTTTTTTTATTCTTTTTCTTCTTTTTCTTCCTCTTCCGCTGGATCTCTTCCTCATCGCCGTCCTTGTCACTCGTCGGCGTCGTATTTACACTGGAGAAAATCAGCGAGGAAAACGACATATTTCGGGCTCTCCTCCGCGCTTCTTTCGCCCCCGGTATGCACCATCGATGAGCTGAGTCCTCCACCTCGCTATCCTATCTTCCCGGCGACCGGATAATTTGCCGGAGCACTTTGACGTCGCCAGGAAGCGAGCAAAGTCCCAGTTTGAGGAGGTGCAAGCATCTTTTCTTGTGCGAGGAAAGCTTCCTCTCTTTCACTGCCGTCGAGTGCCTCTCGAAGGTATATTTTGGTTATACTTCTATATGCCAAAATTATTATTATTATTATTATTATTATTATTATTATTATTATTATTATGGACTGGACGTCGACGGCGTGGAGCAAGTAAAGAGAACGTGCCTGCAACCTTCGCGGTGGTGAGATCCCTTAAACTTTTAGCTAGCCATAGGCCTAGTTTTAGGGGTGTCTAGGGGTGTGGGTTCGATCGCCCATACGGGGTGCGTGCGTCAGCATGGGTCAGCGGGACGACGTGCCCTCGTGATGGATCGTCGATTTCCTAGAGCTAGCCTTTAGGTTAGGACTTCCTGTGTGTA
>NW_018251384.1:109386-114195 GCF_001263595.1 Phalaenopsis equestris | reverse complement strand
GAGTGTCTCCTTTTTCTTGTGAGCCTTAGCACAAGTCCCGATGGGTCGGAGTCCCTCACTCCCCTTGCTTTGGGTTTCCCCAGCTTTACTTGGAGAAGCTAGGAGGTCGGACTTGGCAAAACGAGAGAAGCTTTGTAGCTGGCTTGCTTTGCAAAGTCTAGAGGAGTTCGTGAACTGGGAAAAGCTTTGTAGCTAGCACATTTCACAACACCGTGGAGAGTTTCCCCTTTGAAGATCCAAGGAGAAACTCCCCACATTTCCTTCCTAAAATAAGAGGCGGCGATGTCGCATTTCCAAGGGCCTAAACCTTAGGTCTCTTAGGTGAGGTCGTTAGTACAAGCGTGGCTCGCTATCATGTGTGGTCATTTGCACCTCATTGTTTGGATATGTGTGTCTTGCATTGTTACATATTGTGTGTCATATATCACACTTGCAATTGCACTTGCACCTTGCACGTTGCACTTGCACATGCATCTTATATCTTGCACTTGCACCTTGAACTTGCACGTTGCACTTGCACCTACATCTTATATCTTGCACTTGCACCCAAACCGATCACATCACTTGTGCTTCAGCCGGCTACCCCGATCCGGTCCGATCCGGTCGACACAATACTTTGGTTTGACCAGATGCTCCATCTGGATCCACCTACCACTTGCTCCTTTGCATGTTGTGTATGTGCATGTACATGTTTGTCTGCATGATCGATATCATCTACTTGAGTTGTATATCTTCGGGTCACTGCCTTACCAGTATACCACTTTTCTCGCCCCTGCGCTATGGCATTCCTACCTTCTAGGTCACTGCCTTACCGGTATACCCTCTTTTTTGGCCCCTACCACTACGGCATGCCTACCTTTGGTTCACTGCCTTATCGGTATACCCTCTTTTCGGGCCTCTACTATCACGGCATGCCCACCTTTGGGTCACTACCTTACCGGTATATGCCTTTTTTGGGCCCCTGTCGTCACGGCATTCCGCCCGGCATGCCCATCCTCGGGTCACTACCTTACCGGTACACCCTCTTCGCGGGCCCCTACCGTTATGGCTTGCCTATTCCTTCCAGTCACTGCCTTCATGGCATACTCTTTATCACCACTTATATGTTTTTATTTTCTTGCATTAGCATTTGCATTTGAATGTTTGCATGGATAGCGAGTCAGGTTCTTTAGGAGAGTAACCCCATGTTGGTCGCGATGCCTTAACAAGCATTGCTTGCTGGGTTGATCCCAGTGAGCAATGCAAGTTAAGTCATCGGGATTGACACGAGTATGACTGTGCTAAAGATCTAATAGATCTAACTTGTGTCATCGCTCTTCGTGACACCCTTTAGATCCTTCAGATCTTTAGGATGGGGCCGGTATGAAGACCCTGTCAAAGTCATACTATACTCAGACTTACCCCTCACCTAGATACTAGGTTGACGCACTTTTCGTTAGATGGGCACTTTTCGTTAGATGCTAGGCTAAGCTAAGATTTAGGGTGCTAGGTAGTCCTTTTGATGTCTGACTATTGTTCTCTGTTGGATTGGTTGCCCTAGTCAGGCATTTTTTGTTTGCATTGTGCTTGTGGTGTGACTCCATACTGCATATGTGTGGTAGTGTGTTAGGGCGTTTTTTTACAGGGAGTCATGCCTATTTATATGCACACACAGGTACCGCTATGGGGGGAGCAAGTGATGATTTCTAACAATTTTCTTGCAGGTGCTATTAGCTCCCCCACTTTTAAGGCATGGCTCATGATACGTTAAGTGCATGTGAGTTTTCCCGCTAACACTTGTTTTCATGCAGGATTGAGTCTTTTCTTCTCTCTATGCATTTTTTTAGAGTCTAGTAGAGTCCTGTATCAAAAATAAGATACGGGCACAGGTTCCGAGTCGTTAGCACGTGAACCACGTGGAGGGGACCAGTAGCAGATGCTCGTGCCCCGTATCATAATTCTGCATTTTATATTGATGTATAGAATTAGGATCGGGAATGTATATGCGGAGTACGACCGCCCTTTTTCTTTTCTGGGATATGTTGTCGACCCAGCGGCACCGGCCTGTTTATTATTTTGGTTTGACTTGCTTTGCTTTATTTTTGCATCATGTTGCATGTTTGCACTTGCATTTGTTTTTCTTGTTTTCTTTCTGTGTTTTATCTGGGATTTTACGATACAACATAGGCTCATTAAGGACCCTAAAATTGTAATTTTCTACAAAATCCAAAATAAAATATTCAAGATAATTAAAATTTAGGATTAAAATATTCAGGATCTAAAAATTGCAACTTTTACTTTCCTGCATATATTAATAGGGCCTCCACAATACTTAGGATCATTCTAGATAACTGCCTCCACTATAATTAGGATCATTCTAGATAACTGCATTCATCTTTGCATGTCTCGAGGAGGAGTCCCCGTACTTTTCCAACCTGACTGGCCCAACATACTTTCATATAGGTGGTTGTCTAGTGCGCCTAGGGTGTTAGAAGGGTCCCCGACCCAGACGGGGTGTAAGTCCTTTTGTTTAGAGTGTTTCCAGCTTTGTAGTTGAACCTCCAGTTTCTCTTTCTTTCGCGAGGCATCCTTACTTATTCGGCAAATATAAGTCCCACCTCTTGGAGCTCCGGTTTATAGTCATAGGATAGAGTTTCCTTCCTTTGACCTTAGGGCTACCGAGGTTCCCGTGGATGATGCAATTCGCAGATTGCTGATCAAGGATTTCAGGACGTGTTGGGTCGACTACCTTCACGACCAAGTAGACTTAGGGTCCTAGTAGCTATGTATGACGGGTCCGTGGTACCCCGACCCAGTTACCTCTACCTTTTAGGATCACTCTACCTTCTTTTTTGTTGAGCCCCTTTGAGCCCTGTCGCTCTTTGACCTCATCACCTTGACGACCCGATGCCGATGAGCTGCCGCCCATTTGGGATACGATGATTTGTCCTCTGCCCTTTGGCCCGGATGTGCTTTGACGTATTGGGAGATCCCCGTTAAGATGATTTAGGTTATTTCATGGGCCCCATGTGCTCATAAGCCGCTATCTATTCCAGGATGTGAGAGACACATTCTCTGCCCGATTGTTTAGTGTGAGCTTCGAAGCATTGGGACTGTTCCCACACAGAATAACCTTCCTTTGGTTGCCTATACCCCAGGTTTATGATAATATGAAGCGAAACTCCTTTTATCGAGAGTATTCTTGGGTATCCCCTAAGATATAATTAATCAGTAGGAACACGTTCCTCTGGGAGTGCTCTTGACCCCAGAACAGGTACATACACCTGACTCTCTGGTTATGGATAGTCTATGTAAATACTTCTTTCATGGATATTGGTTTAAGGTGCTTCCGCCCGATCTTATTTGGGCGGACATTCTTAACGTGATTCAAGTGAAGCCATTTTTTGATTAGGCATCTCCTTAATCGCACGTAGACTCTCCACGTTTTACTTTTTCTTTATTTTGTCCCTCTTATTTTAATCCTCTCCATGTTGATTTATTAGTGGGTCGGGGGGGGGGGGGAGATTTATTTGAATGGGGGAAGTATACGTCAATCAACAAGCTGGCGACTCCTTTTAAAAATAAAAAAAGAGAAAAATGAACGGAAAACAAATCTGGCGACTCCGCTGGGGATGAGTTTCTCTCTCCATACTTGGAGTTTCATTTTTTGGGGTTATAGCCTCTCTCCGTACTAGGAGTTTAGCTCATATTATTGTGACCTAGTTCTCTTCCTTCGAGTCACAGTTGAGCCTTTTGTGGACCTTGATTTTCAGTCCATGTGTCAGTTGCTAGAGGTAGCAACTCGATGCATTTTGTCCCTTTCTCACCCTCGACAGTTCGGTTGCTGCATTATTGCATGCATCTATGTTTTTTGTATTTTTTTGATTGATTTCATAACCTTTTCTTATTTCTAATCGTTTTCCCTTTTTGCCTCGCTACGCGGAAGAGCAGGAAGATGGATATGATCGCTACCGCAGCGGGAACCCTTTCCCTTCTCCCAGAGCGCTTTCTGTGATTCTGAGGGTGTCATAACCTTTAGTTTCTTTGAGCACCCCTATGGGATTACCTTACATGATCCTATGCCCTCTGAGGTGTTCACTCTGTGCCCTCCCTCATTAAAGGGGAGACGTGCATATTGAGTTGTTTCTACGCCTTTTCAGTCATTTACTCTATGTCATCCCCTTAAAAGGGGATACGTGCATATTGAGTCGTTTTTACGCTCTCTTAGGCATTTCACTCTGTTCCCTCCTCCTTAAATAGGGATATGTGCATATTGAGTCAGTTTTACGCCTTCTTAAGTGTTTGCTTTGTGTCATCCACCTTAAAAGGGGAGACGTGCATATTGAGTTATTCTTACGTCCTCTGAGGCATTTTCTCTGTGCCCTCCTCCTTAAAAAGGGAGTCGTGCATATTGAGTTATTTTTGATGCAGTGGCTCATGTCGCACCTGCTTCTTTTGCAAAGACGGGGTGGTGCTCTATAGTGACGTGTCATAGCACCTGACAGTCTTTTCTAGACTCGTACCCTATGTTTTCCCTAATATCTCTGCCACAGGTAGGTGAGTATTTTACTAGCAGTAGGTTTTTCACTACTGTCGCCGGTATGACTTCAGTCCCGATTCTCTATTTCTGTTCCTATTCCTCTGAGGTTCCACATGTCCTCTAAATAGGCAGGAAGACCAGGAGGACTAGGAATAGATTTTTGCAAATTTAGAAACATATTTTGCTTCAGGTTTCTATACCTATCCCGATTCCAGTTTAGGAAGTGTCATTGGCCCCCGAATTGTGAGTCATTTTGCTACTGCCTCCGGGTGTGTGGGTTTAATCCCCCC
>NW_018251384.1:104707-109272 GCF_001263595.1 Phalaenopsis equestris | reverse complement strand
CGCTACACCACTCTTTCTCGTTTCCTGGCCTCTTTTGTAGTCCTTCCGTGTTTTGAAAATTTCCTTCCCGCGGATGTAGCACAATCTAAGTGAGCTAGAGTTACCTTTTTATGGTAGTGTCCTTTAGCGGTATGGTATGTCACCGCTATGACTCTCTTTGGTTCCGGCCCAGGATCATGCTTGTGTCCCGTCGGCTGAGAATCACCCTTTTTGTCCTCTGGCAGTGCGGACCATGTCCCCTCCATGATTCCTTTCGATTTTGGCACGAGATGATGCTCAAATCCCTTTAGCTGAGAATCATTTTTCTCCTATGTCTGGCACTATGGACTATGTTCTTGCCAGGATTATGTGGGAATTGTTTCTTTTCTAGGATGCGGGTTATTCTCACATTGCAGTCCGTGTTGTTGTTGCTACAACGAGTTCTCTGACTTAGAAGATTGTAGGAGCAACATCCTCTTTAAAAGAAAATGTTTTCGCTGGTTTGATGACCGTCCCAGCTTCCATCGTTCTTGGTTTTCTCTGAGGTCTAGATTGTCCCTACATTGGGCAAGGGCATCCAGAGAAATAGGAATAGATTGCTGCAATTACGGTAGCTGACTTAGCCACATGTCTATTTACCTGTTATGGTTCCAGTTGATGGGAAATTTGACACTCTCTTGGCTGAGAATCACTCTGTTGTCTTGTCTGTGGATTATGCCCCGACCATGATAGGTGTGAGGGCTCTCCCTCCTTAGGATCTAGATTGCTGTAAATTTGCGGTCCATATTGATGAATCCATTACAGATCTCCTTGCCAAGAAGATTATTGGAGCAATTTCCCCTCTACGAGGACTGGTCCTCTTCCTTGAAAGAAGTTCCTTACCTGGATCATTTAGATGTCCCAGCAAACTTCTTTATTCATCTTGTCCTATAGGCCCTCGTAGTAGGAGACCAAGGTTTGCCTGTCGGTCCGTTACGAGGCCGGGATATTTGCTATCTGTTGTGCAGTCCATGAGAACCGCCAAGGTGTTGCATGGGACCCTTGGTGTTGTACTTAGTGCCACTGTACCGAGTGTTGTGCCAGGTATTCCTATGATCATGTTGGAGTGGCTTTTGCCCACATTTGATGTGCCTACTCTTTCCATGAGCTATAAGGAAAATTTTGTGGCTTCCCTTTCATCGATAAAGATGAATTTGTCTTATTTTGATAAAGAGAGGTCTGGGGTGCACCCCGCCAATTCTCACCTTATTTGAGGACAGAATTTGCTTGCTCTACTTTGGCAAATACCCAGTGCGTTAGGCAAATTCTAGCCACCACGCCTCTTGATATCCCGACGCTGCATGTAGAATGACTTTCTACATTTGACGGTGAGGGGTTTACTTGCCTTTGCTTTGAAGAGTGTTTTATCCTACCTCTTTTCACCTATTATGCAAGGCTAGTATGGATGTTATATAAGGGGGCACCCTAAAATCTCTTGTTGATGACATGTTGTATATACTGGACCACTCTTTTAGTATTGATCAATCCGTGTTTTAGCTGGGATACATATCTCCCAGACTATTTGAGAGTGCCTCATTCAAATTGTGTCGGTTTGCCTTTTGGCTAGGCTCTTGATAAGAGCATTTTGTTGCTAAGACAACTCTATTTATCTAGCATTTGATCTAGTCAGTCTGCCCTGAACCTGACTAGGATATGGTGCCTCACCTTTTTTTTAACAACCTTGTTGACTTTCTAGTATGTTCTTGGGAAATGGTGAGAAAGCATCATTGCTTGATTGATCCATCTCCTATATCCAACTTTGTGGATATTTTGTTTGACTTGGTTGATTTTTATCACCTTATTGATACTCATGTTGAACTGATCAAAGCATTCTATCTCTACAATCAGTCCATGACTCGTCGGGGTACCTCGATATCCGACATTGCCGGTTCGACCTCTCTACTTATCTGACCGACATACCCCTGCATAATTTGATGCTCCGACTCAAATTTTTGGAGAATTTTTGGAGGTCATTTTTTGGAGGTCATTGAGATGGTTCCAAAAAGTAATCACGCCCCTTAGTTGATCTTGTCTTGAGTTCTCTTTTGATGATTCTTGAGGTTGAATCTAGGATAGATCATGAGGATAAACTTGGACCAGACCATGTATGCACCTTCTTAGGATTTGCAAATCCTCATGATTTGGTGGATTCAAATTAAGTCACGATGATTGAATCCCTTCCTTTAATGAACTTTCACGTAAGTCCTGAGAATACCTCAGAATGACTAGATGGGTGTCATTGAGATGTTAGTAGTTTCAGAGACTATTTAGATTTCTTACTTTTCCATTCAGCTAGACCAATGGAAGCTTAACAAGTAATGGATCATGAAATTCTAAGAATCTTTATTCGGGAGAATTTTGAGTCAAAACAAACTACTTTATTACAAAAGAAGCTCTACCAGATATAGTAATTCTCAAGAAAAATTTAAAAAAAAAGTGCAAAAAGGCCTTAAAAAGTAAAATTTGGCCAACACTCCTGAGAAGAAGCTTGAGGTGAGCAGGAAATCAAAAGTTTCAATATAAAAAACTTTTTGATTTCAAAATTATCCTGATAAGATCCTTAGAATATTGAGGTTCAGAGAATTGTTAAGTGACATTGGAGTGACTGATAGATCAGTAATGAATTTAAACACATCTCCAAAATGAAAACGCTTCGTTGACACACGGATACGAATGACGAGGCCTATTAGGCTAAGGGTGAAGAGAATTAAAGGAAAGGGGCTAGGGAAGAGTACTTAAGGAAAATCTCACCCAGATCTGAATTTTGCAAATATTATATTTTACATGGTATAGCTGGTCATGAATATGAGATGCCTACGAGAAAGCTCCTCATACCAGTTTGATTTGGTATGTTAGTTACTGGTATGTTACATCAGATCATTCTTGATAACGGCTTATGCAGGAGATAAGAAAATATATATGCCAATAAAAAATATGAATGACATGAAAGGCTCTCAGTAGCTCCGTGGGCATGCTGTACAGCATAGAGTACACCCACCTTCTTCAACACTTTATGTGTCAACCCTATGGGTCCGACAGTCCTTCCTTTGGAAGTTGACTTGCCTTTTGAACTAGGATTTTGCCCACCTCTTTTTACTCTTCATGCGTTGACCCTAGGGTCCCGGTAGTCCTTCCTTTGGAAGTCGATTAGCCTTCTTTGTGGACATGTTGTATGACATATCGTACACCCACCATTTTTGTGCTTCATTGCACGTAAGAGAGGTCTTGAGCATCTCTTAAAACTGATTTCTAAATTGTTAAACAGGCAAAGTGGAAGTCCTACGGGCGGCTTATACCTGGCGCAACCAATAATCAGTGTAAGAGAATCCAAGTACTTCTCTTATCCTCTCTTTTCGGTCCCTCTCTTTGAGCGTGTTTGAATGATCGTGTCCCACCCATCATAAATGAGCGTGGTAGATACGTTTGTTCCACTCATCATAAATGAGATTGGAAGGTGCCTTCTTTTTAGAAGATTTGGTGCCTTCTTTTTAGAAGATTGAAGCTCAGCTTTATAACTATGCATTCCATGGTTAGGAAATGATGCAATAGCTAACCTTTTGCAATATCTCCAATTGACGGAAGTCAATTTCCATTGATATTTGCCTTATTGCAGGAAATTCATGCCTTTTCCTAGCATTTTTATTCGGTTACCCATTCTACATAGGGTCCAAATTTAGCACCTTTCTATGGATATGTTTGTTTTGCTCACTTTAGATGAGTGTGACATATTCCCTCTTATGGGATATGTTTTAGTTTGATTTTTATGGCTAGACACCAGTTGGTTGGTACGCTCTATTTTGCCCAACCCTTCTTACGTGTCTCGACTGACCGAGGTCAAGTTTGATTAATATCTCTTTTGTGCAAGAAAGTTGTGCCTCTTTACTTGACACCCTTATTCGGTTGAGCACCTCGTATGGGTCCGAATTAGAGTTTCCCACTCACTTCAAATGAGTGTGGTGTTTTCCCCTTTTCGGGATGTTTTCTGGGTCAGCCTGAGAGCTACATACCCTTGTGGTTGGAAAGTTACTTTTTGACCAATCATTCTGGGATACTGTGGTATTTTTCCAGCGGAATTCATTCTACCAAATCTCTAGTAGTAGTACCATATATAGGGTTGGTATGTTCCAATCATCCACTCTCTTTGATAATTCGATTTGGTATATCACACCAGATCATTTCTGATAACAGCTTAAGCCAGAGATTAAAAAAAATATATATGCCAAAAATATATATATATGAATGCCATGGAAGACTCTTAGTAGCTCTGTGGGCATGTTGTACAACATATCATACATTCACCTTTTTCTACGCTTTATGCTTTGACCCTCTGGGTCCGACAGTCCTTTCTTTGGAGGTTGACTAGTCTTTTTAGTGGGCATGTGGTACGACATATCGTACACCCACCCTTTTGTGTGTGTTATTGCACGTAAGAGAGGTCTTGAACATCTCTTAAAACTAATTTTTGAATTGCCACCCAGGCAAAGTGGAAGTCCTACGGGCGGCTTATACTTGGCGCAACCAGTAATCAGTGTAAGAGAAGCTAAGTA
>NW_018251384.1:98859-104617 GCF_001263595.1 Phalaenopsis equestris | reverse complement strand
TAAATGAGAGTGGAAGATACCCTCTTTTTAGAGTATCTGAGCTTAGTTTCATGACTAGGCATTCCCTGGTTAGCAAATGATGCCTAGTTAACCTTTTGCAATATATCGATTGATGGAAGTTAATTTTGATTGATATTTGCCTTATGCAGGAAAGTCATGCCCTTTCCTAGCATTCTGTTCTGATTACATTTTCTACATAGGGTCCGAACCCAGCACCTTTATATGGATATGCTCGTCCCGCTCACTTCAGATGAGTATTATTGTGTCCCTCTTACGGGATATGTTTTTGTTTTTGCCTTATGGCTAAACACCAGTTGGTTGGTACACTCTATTTGGTTGGTACACTCTTGGTACACTCTATTTGGTCCAACCCTTCTCAGGTGTCTCGATTGTCCGAGGTCAAGTCGATTGCTACCTTTTTGTGCGGGAAGCTATGTTCCATTCCTCGCCAACTCTATTCGGTTGAGCACCTCGTGTGGGTCCGAACTAGAGTTTCCCACTCACTTCAAATGAGTGTGGTGTTTTCCCCTTTGAGGGATGTTTTTTTTGGTTTTGTCTAACGGCAACATACCCTTGGGCTAACTATTCTTAGATACTGCAGGAATTCCCTAGCAGAATTCATTCTACCAAATCTCTGGTAGCAGTATCATATATAGGATTGGTATGGTCTATTCATCCAACTTCTTTGATAATCCTGAAACGGTCAATTTTCATTGCCTTGTCAGAGCGACATGTCGTATCGGTTCTAAAATTTGTCTGTTATATGTCTGATCCATGTCCTTCGTCGAAGCCACTTTTCATGCCTGATGTTTGCCCTGATATTTTCCCCGAAGAGAATTGCCTTAATAAGTTCTTGTTGGAAATATTCGTTGAGCTCTCCCCTGCTATAGCTATTTAGCTAGTTCTCAGGACCTTTTAGCGATACTTACTTCACTAATGCTTTCTTAAAGCACCCTACATTTGGACTTATAAGTCCACCTAGATGATTTTCGGTTGATTTGGTTGGTTTGGTCCACCCCACCGATTGACATGTTGTATCAGTAGCTCAGTTGGTCCATGTCCCCACAGGGATAATTGATGTCTTCCCAGCAGAACTACTTTGCTAAATGGGAGAGTCGTCCAACGAGATTTGCCTCGCAATCTCACTTTGAGCGCCCTTGGGGTTTAGACCGTACTAGGTTATGCAACCCTGTTGATATTATCGATTGATCTGGTTGGTTATGTCGGCCATGTTGAGTACCATATTGTATTAGTCTCACGTCTGATCCATGGATTCTCAGCAAAATTTGCTTCGCTAGTGCTGATGTAGAAGCACTCTTGTGGTTAGACCTTTCTGATATCTAACCCCATTTGATGGTTCTGACTGTTTTAGTTGATTTTATCCGCCAAGTCGAATGACATGTTGTATCGGTTTTACCACCGATCCATGTTCAGTCAGATTACTTGGATGTTCGACTATACTTTGAGCGTGATACCTCAGAATGTTATGTCGTATGATTGTTCATTTGATATTTTGTCAGGATACATACCTCCTGCGTTATTTCATATGCTCGGTCAGGATACATACTTCTTGCCTTTTTTGATACTTGGTCAAGATACATACCTCCTAGACTATTTTGATTGGGGTACATACCTCTCTGATCATTTGATGTTCCTATCAATGGAACTATTGCTTTTACAATTGCCTTTACTTGGCCGACCCTTGATGATAAGACCTCGTTTTGAGGCATGTCGGGTTTTGTAGCTATTTGGATTTGAAGCCTCTCGAATCATATGCATGTTTCAGCCGGTTCCCTATGAGAGCGTCTTCGGCTTTATATAGCCATATATTCGATGTCACTCAAGCTCGACTACGTTGTAGTTTGCTCAGTATGAGTGTGTCTTATATTTGGACACTGTTTGGCTTAATAGCCATATTTCTTGAGCCATATGACCTTAGAGTCAGCTCTGTTATGAGAACATTTTATCTTCTGACACTTTTGGCTTTCTATCAATGTTCTTTGAGCCATGTGACCTTAGGGTCGGCTCTATTATGATGATATCATGTCTTTTGACACCTTTGGCTTCTTATAGCCTTATACTCCGATGCTTCTCGAACCACATGCCCTTTCGGGCCGGTTCATTTACGAGAGTATTCCATCTTCAGACATTCTATGGGTCATGCCTCTACGGCCTCTGAACCCACCCTTTGGTTATGCCTTCAGGGCCTCTGAACCATCCTTTTCGGTCGGCCATACTATTTAGTCACTGGTTTGATCACCACCTCTGATCATGATATATTGTGTTTTATAGCCACCTGATTAATGTGATGAGTGTTTCGTCTCAAGGAGATCAGTTAGGCTCGAAAATCGGGGTCTCTTTTAGGGGAAACATAACAGGAGGCTTGGTCACACGAGATGATTGAGCATTCTCCCGTATTGTTTTGAATGAGGTCGGGTATGGGGTTTCCATCAATTTTGTTGTTTTGAATGTGGTCAGACAGATTGATGTGCCATTTCGAATATGGTCAGGCGAACTTTCCCTCAGCCATACCATGTCCAGTTTATCCGGCCTGGCTGGGATCCATTAGATCATGCCTTTGCGGCCTCTGAACCTATTTTTGTGGTTATGCCTCTGCGACCTCTGAACCACCCTCTTAAGTTATGCCTTTATGGCCTCTAAACCTATTTTTTAGGTTATGTCTTTATGACCTCTGAACCTATTTTTGTGGTTATACCCCTGCGGCCTCTGAACCACCCTCCTAGGTTATGCCTCTGCGGCCTCTGAACCTATTTTTGTGGTTATGCCTCTGCGACCTCTGAACCACCCTCTTAGGTTATTCCTTTATGGCCTCTGAACTTATTTCTAGGTTATGTCTTTATGACTTCTGAACCTATTTTTTGTGGTTATGCCTCTGCAGCCTCTGAACCACCCTCTTAGGTTATGCCTTTATAGCCTCTGAACCTATTTTTTAGGTTATGTCTTTGTGACCTCTGAACCTATTTTTGTGCTTATGCCTCTACGGCCTCTAAACCACTAGCTTGAGTTATGCCTCTGTGGCCTCTGAACTCATTTATAGGTTATGCTTTTATGGAGCTTTTATGGACTCTGAGCCTATTTCTGTGGTTATGCCTCTACGGCCTCTGAACCACCCTCGTAGGTTATCCCACTGTGGCCTTTGAACCTACTTTCTAAGTTATGTCTTTGTGGCCTCTGAACCTATTTCTGTGGTTATGCCTCTACGGCCTCTGAACCACCCTCCTAGGTTATGCCTCTACGGCCTTTGAACCTATTTTTATGATTATGCCTCTGCGGCCTCTGAACCACCCTCTTAGGTTATGTCTTTATGAACTCTGAGCCTATTTTTGTGGTTATGCCTCTGCGGCCTCTGAACCACCCTCTTAGGTTTTATGTCTTTATGACCTCTGAACCTATTTTTGTGGTTGCAAATCCTAAGGGTAATTTTTGGAGGTCATTGAGATGGTTGCAAATCTTAAGAAGATGCATACATGGTCTGGTTGAGCACCCCGTGTGGGTCCGAACTAGAGTTTCCCACTCACTTCAAATGAGTGTGGTGTTTTCCCCTTTGAGCATCCCGTGTAGGTCATGTATGCCTCTACGGCCTCTGAACCACTAGCTTGAGTTATGCCTCTATGGCCTCTGAACTCATTCATAGGTTATACCTTTATGGCCTCTTAACCTATTTTCTAGGTTATGTCTTTATGATCTCTGAACCTATTTTTGTGGTTATGCCCCCGCGGCCTCTGAACCACCCTCCTAGGTTATGCCTCAGCTGCCTCTAAACTTATTTTTATGGTTATGCCTCTATGCCTTTGTGGCCTCTGAACTCATTCATAGGTCATGCCTCTGCGGCCTCTGAACCTATTTTCTAGGTTATGTCTTTATGACCTCTGAAACTATTTTTGTGGTTATGCCTTTGCGACCTCTGAACCACCCTCTTAGGTTATGCCTTTATGGCCTTTGAATCTATTTTCTAGGTTATGTCTTTGTGACCTTTGAAGTTATTTTTGTGTTTATGCCTCTACGGCCTCTGAACCACTAGCTTGAGTTATGCCTTTGTGGCCTCTGAACTCATTCATAGGTTATGCCTTTATGGCCTCTGAACCTATTTTTGTAGTTATGCCTCTACGGCCTCTGAACCACCCTCCTAAGTTATGTCTCTGTGGCCTCTGAACCTACTTTCTAGGTTATGTCTTTGTGACCTCTGAATTTATTTCTATGGTTATGCCTCTACGGCCTCTGAACCACCCTCCTAGGTTATGCCTCTGCGGCCTCTGAACCTATTTTCAAGGTTATATCTTTGTGATCTCTTAACCTATTTTCGTGGTTATGCCTCTACGGCCTCTGAACCACTAGCTTGAGTTATGCCTTATTGGCCTCTGAACTCATTCATAGGTTATGCCTCTGCGGCCTCTGAACCTATTTTCAAGGTTATATCTTTGTGATCTCTTAACCTATTTTCGTGTTTATGCCTCTACGGCCTCTGAACCACTAGCTTGAGTTATGCCTCTGTCGCCTTTGAACTCATTCATAGGTTATGCCTCTGCGGCCTCTGAACCTATTTTCTAGGTTATGTCTTTATGACCTCTAAACCTATTTTCGTGGTTATGCCGGCCTCTAAACTCATTCATAGGTTATGCCTCTGCGGCCTCTGAACCTATTTTCTAGGTTATGTCTTTGTGACCTCTGAACCTATTTTTGTGGTTATGCCTCTACGGCCTCTGAACCACTAGCTTGAGTTATGCCTCTGTGGCCTCTGAACTCATTCATAGGTTATGCCTCTGCTGCCTCTGAACCTATTTTTGTGGGTATGCCTTTACGTCCTCTAAACTCATTTATGTGGTTCGTCAGGTTTCTACTGGCTAGTCACACCCTTAACCATACCTTATCCACTTTACCCGGCTTGATTGAGGATTTCTTATAGCCTTCTCTTGGGATGTCACCTCGACTACCAGGCAAGCCTTTCTTTTGAGGATGCTGTGGGCCTCCATGGGGGCGTCCGGTTTTTTGGGGTCCTTTGTTGGCATCAATTTTTGATGTCATGAGTGTAGGGTGTCCACCTGCTTGACTCTGGATAGTCTACGGTCCATCCGTAACATCCGATAGTTTAGACACGCGCTCGAGGCCTTTTTGGCACGTGTTGAGGGGCACATAACCATGGTCATTCTGCTAGGCTTTGGCTTTCACCTAGGCAAAGGCTGGTCGGCATTTAGCACGATTGACGGCTCCAATCAGGATAACAAAAATTTTGTCTCGCGTCACGCGTGAAATTGAATCAAATTGACCCGATCGTTGGTGAAGTTGTCTAGATGACCCCGAATGATGAAATAGACCCCGCCACTGTATCCAAAATATCGATTTCACTTACGAGGGATGTCCACTTCGCTACGGCTTCGTGGACGAGGTAAAAAAGTGTGAATTATCGTTTTGAGCACGATTGTCAAAAAAGTGGCCCAAACGACCCTGAATGACGAAACAGACTATGACAATGCGTCCGGAACGTTGATTTTAATCAAGAAGGATGTTCACTTTGCCGCGAAGACGTATACGAATGAAGAATACACAAAGGATAATTATAATAACATAATAATTATTATTGTTATTATATAATATATTATATTATTATATATATATATATATATTATCCTCTTAAAACTGACGCCGGCTCCCTCTCCCTGTGGATCGTGACCCACGGCAAAAACCCCGCTCCCGATCACGTGAAACCGCCGAACTTCTCCTCGCCGGCGAAGCCCGGCGC
>NW_018251384.1:39784-97759 GCF_001263595.1 Phalaenopsis equestris | reverse complement strand
CCGTGGAGAGTTTCCCCCTCGGAGATCCGGGGAGAAACTCCCCACATTTCCTCACCAAAACAAGAGGTGGCGATGCCGCATTTCCAAGGGTCTAAACCTTAGGTTTCCTAGGTGAGGTCGTTAGTACGAGCGTGGCTCGCTATCATGTGTGGTCATTTGCACCTCATTGTTTGCATATGTGTGTCTTGCATTGTTACATATTGTGTGTCATATATCACACTTGCATTTGCACCTGCACCTTGCACCTTGCACCTTGCACCTTACACCTTGCACCTTGCACCTTGCACGTTGCACTTTCACTTGCATCTTATATCTTGCACTTGCACCCAAACCGATCACATCACTTGTGCTTCAGCCGGCTACCCCGATCCGATCGACACAATACTTTAGTTTGACCAGATGCTCCATCTGGATCAACCTACCACTTGCTTTTTTGCATGTTGTGTATGTGCATGTACATGTTTGTCTGCATGATCGATATCATCTACTTGAGTTGTATTCCTTTGGGTCACTGCCTTACCAGTATACCATTTTTTGGGCCCCTGCCGCTACGGCATGCCTACCTTCTGGGTCGCTACCTTACCGGTAGCCGGGATACCCTCTTTTCGGGCCCCTGCCACTACGGCATGCCTACCTTCGGGTCAATGCCTTGCCGGTATACCCTCTTTTCGGGCCTCTGCTGTCGCGGCATGCCCATCTTTGGGTCACTACCTTACAAGTATACCCCTTTTTCGGGCCCCTGTCGTCACGGCAGACCCATCCTCGGGTCACTACCTTACCGGTATACACTCTCTCCCCCCCGGCGGCCCCCTGCCGCTACGGCATGCTCATTCCTTCCAGTCACTGCCTTCATGGCACACTCTTTATCACCATTTATAGATTTTGATTTTCTTTCATTAGCATTTGCATGCATTTGCATTTGAGGATAGCGAGTCAGGTTCTTTAGGAGAGTAACCCCATGTTGGTCGCGATGCCTTAACGAGCATTGCTTGCTAGGTTGATTCCAGTGAGCAATGCAAGTTAAGTCATCGGGATTGACACGAGTATGACTGTGCTAAAGATCTAATAGATCTAACTTGTGTCATCGCTCTTCGTGACACCCTTTAGATCCTTCAGATCTTTAGGATGGGGCCGGTATGAAGACCCTGTCAAAGTCATACTATACTCAGACTTACCCCTCACCTATATACTGGGTTGACGCACTTTTCGTTAGATGGTGTCCTAGGCTAAGATTTAGGGTGCTAGGTAGTCCTTTTGATGTCTGACTATTGTTCTCTGTTGGATTGGTTGTCCTAGTCAAGCATTTTTCGTTTGCATTATGCTTGTGGTGTGACTGCATATTGCATATGTGTGGTAGTGTGTTAGGGCGTTCTTTTGCAGGGAGCCATGCCTATTTATATACACACACACAGGTACCGACCGCTATGGGGGGAGCAAGTGATGATTTCTAACAATTTTCTTGCAGGTGCTATTAGCTCCCCCACTTTTAAGGCATGGCTCATGATACGTTATGTGCATGTGAGTTTTTCCGCTAACACTTATTTTCATGCAGGATTGAGTCTTTTTCTTCTCTCTATGTATTTTTTTTAGAGTCTAGAAGGGTCCTGTAGCATAAATAAGATACGGGCATGGGTTCCGAGTCGTTAGCACGGGAACCACGTGGAGGGGACCAGGAGCAGATGCTCGTGCCCCGTATCTTAATTCTGCATTTTATATTGATGTATAGAATTAGGACTAGGAATGTATATGCGGAGTCCGGCCGCCCTTTTTCTTTTCTTGGATATGTTGTCGACCCAGCGGCACCCAGCCTTTTATTATTTTGTATTTGGCTTGTTTTATTCTTTTCCTTGCATGTTTATGTGCTTGAAATTGTTTTCACTCTTTGTACCTTATGATTTTGTCTAGGAATCATGTGAATCACTTAGGCTCTCTAAGGAGCTAATATTCTAAACTTTTTACAAAAGTTTAATAATAAAATTTTAAGATTAATAAAAATTTAGGATTAATTCAAGATTTTTCCAAATTTGTCTTTACTTTTCTGCATGACCTTCGGGTCAGATTTTAAACAGATTGCATATCATGGTTGTCACCCAAGTCATATTAATAGGGCTCAACGTTTAGGACTTGAATAGATAACTGCATCATTTTGTATGTCTCAAGGAGAAGTCTCTGTAATTCTCCAATCCGACTGACCCAACATAGATTCTTACTTAAGTGGTTGTCTTACGCATTTAAGGTGTTAGTAGCTTCCTTGATCCAAGTGGAGAGTAAGTCCATTGTGGGAGTGTTTTTTGGCTTTGTAGCTGGACCTCTTTTCTCTTTTCGCTCCAGCGTCATCCTTGATACTTTGACAAATATATGTCTCACCTCTATACCTACCTTTTAGGATCACTCTACCTTCCTTTTTGTTGAGCCCCTTTGAGCCCTGTCGCTCCTTGACCTCGTTGATATCACCTTGACGGCCCGATGCTGATGAGCTGCCGCCCATTTGGGATACGACGATTTGTCCTCTGCCCTTTGGCCCGGATGTGTTTTGACATATTGGGAGATCCCCGTTAAGATGATTTAGGTTATTTCGTGGGCTCTATGTGCTGATAAGCCGTTATCCATTCCAGGATGTGAGAGACTCATTCTCTGCCCGATTGTTTAGCGTGAGCTTTGAAGCATTGGGACTGTTCCCACACGGAATAACCTTCCTTTGGTTGCCTATACCCCAAGTTTATGATAATATGAAGCGAAACTCCTTTTATCGAGAGTATTCTTGTATATCCCCTAAGATGTAGTTAACCAGTAGGAACACGTTCCTCTGGGAGTGCTCTTGACCCCAGAACAGGTACATACGCCTGACTCTCTGGTTATGGGCTCTGGTTATGGGTAGTCTGTAGTCTATGTAAATACTTCTTTCGCGGATATTGGTTTAAGGTGCTTCCGCCCGATCTTATTTGGGCGCTTCTGCCCGATCTTATTTGGGCAGACATTCTTAACCTATCTTTGCGAGGTTTATCGCACGTAGACTCTCCACGTTTTACTTTTTCTCTTGTTTGTCACTTTGTCGTATGTCCCTTCTTATTTGATTCATCTCCTCTTCAAATCATTTGTATGGTTCGGGAGGGAGATTTATTTGAATGGGGGAAGTATACAACGATCGACAAGCTGGCGACTCCTTTTAAAAATAAGAAAAGAGAAAAATGAATAGAAAACATCACTCTCTCTCTCCATCCATCTATCAACTTATCTCTCTCAATCTCTCTTTATGTAGAAATCTTCTCTTCTTGTTTCTCTCCCTTTTTTTTATCTTCCATTCTTGTTCTTAACTAGAGAGCAAGAAAAAAGATAGGAGAAATATAGAGTCCTAGAGAGAGATAGAGAGAGAAAAGTGAGAGAGAAAGGTAGAGTGAGGGACATATGGGGAGAGAGAAAGATATCAAGAGTAAGAGAAAGTGAGAATGAGAGAATAGAATATAGGGAGTAAGAGAAAGGGAGTGGGTTGTAAGCGAGGGAGGGATGGGAGGAGAGAGAGATTGGTAGACCCCCCATCTCTTTCTCACTCACTCTCTCAATCTATGTATCTCTCTCACGAGACAAAGAGTTATTGAGAGGAGAATAGTGAGAGTGAGTGAGAGAGAGAGAGAGAGGAAAATAGAGAAAGGAGATAGGGAGACTTAGAGAGAGAAAGGGAGATAGAGAGATATAAAGCTATAGAGAGATGATAAAAAGAGAAATAATGAGAAATAATGAGGTTGAGAGTAAATAAGGGTGAGAGTGAGAGAAAGTGGGGGGAGGGAGCGATATATCCAGAATGAGAGGGGGAGAGAGAAAAGAGAGAATGAGAATAGAGAGATATAGAGATATAGCAAGGGAGAGATGAAGGCACAAAAACTAGGGAGGAATGGAGGGCCCCCTCTCTCTTTAAGGTGGAGAGTGCAAGAGAGAGTTTAGAAGGAGAGAGAGTGATGGACTCTGAGATAGGGAGAGGGAGAGGGAGAGCGAGAGCGAGAAAGAAAGGAGATAGGGAGAAAGTAGGAGAGAAAGTGAGATAAGGCAAGAGAGAGAGTGTGTGAAATAGAGAGGGAGAGTGATAGTGAGAGAGAAAGAGAGAAAGTATGGGAGGGAGATAAATAAATAGGGAGGTAGAGAGTGGTAGAATGTAAGTGGGACGGAGGGATAAGCTGAGAGTGAGAGAGTGAGAGAAAATGGATAATCATAGAGAATGAATGAGAGAGATAGATAAAGATAAAGATAGATAGGTTGAGTAAGAGACAGAGAGGGAGGAGAGGGAAAGAGAGAAGAGTGAGAAGGGGGAGTATGAGAAAGGAAGAGAGTGTGTGAGAGAAAGATGGGAAGGGAGAGAGCAAAAGAGGGAAAGGAGAAAAGAGAGGGAAGAGAGAGGGAGGGAGGGAGAGAGCTATAAATGAAGCTAAAAAGAGTGAGAGTGAGAGAGAGTGTGTGCGAGTGATGGAGAGTTGGAGGGTGATGTGTGTGTGAGAGATAACTCTAGCTAACACACGTATCTATATATCTTTCTCTTACTCTCATTCTCTATAACTCTCCCTTCTCTCTCTCTCTCACACTCTTCCCCTCTCCCTCATCTCTAGTATCTTATCCTCTCTACCTCCCTCGTCTTGCTAGAACAAAGAATGATATAGAAGGTAGACAAAAAGAGGGTGAGGTGAAGAGTTGTGGAAGAGAGAGCGAGAGGTTGATAGTATGAGAGAAAGAGTGATTGAGAGAGGGAGATAAATAGAGGGATACAAGAGGTCGTGGGAGAGAGAGGGAGCGAGATAGAAGACTGAGATAAAGAGAGAAAATAGAGATAGAGAATAGAGAGGGTAGGAGAGAGGTAGAGAGTGACGAAAGGAAGAGTGAGAAAATGAGAAATATATCAAGAAATAGAGATAGAGGGAAAGTCCATGGAAAGATAGGGGGAAAGGCCATTCTCTTCTCTCATGCTCCCCCCTTACTCTCTCTTTCGCTCTCACCCCACTCTCTCTTTCTGTATTTCCTCCCTCCCTCTCTCCCTCTCTCTCCCTTTCCCTCTATCCCACTGCTCTCTCTCTTCCCTTGCTCTCAATTTCTATCCAGCTTTCTCTACTATTTTTTTATATTCTCTATCCTACTTTATCTCTTCTCTCCCTTTAAAGAGCATCTTTTCTCGCTCTCTCTATCACTCACACACTCTCATGCTCCCTCCCCCTCTCTTTTCACTATCTCTCGCTCACTTGCTCTCTCTCTCTCTTACTCTCCATCAATCCCTCCCTCTCACTTTTGTCCCTCTCTCTTTCTTTTTTTTATGATCTATCTCTTTATCCTACTCCCTTTCTCTCCCTTGCTTTCTCTCACTCCCTCTCACTTTCTTTTTGTCCTCTATTTCTCACTTCTTTTGCTCTCTATCTCTAGCACTTTTTATCTCTCACAATCTCTCTCTTTCTTTCTCTCTCCCTCCATCTTTCTCACTATCTCTCATTCTCTCGCTTTCGATATCTCTCTCTTCCCCTCCATCAATATTGGTCTTTCTCTTTTTCTCTTTCATTCTCTCTTTCACTATCTCTCTCTCATGCTCTCTCTCATTCTCTATTCCTCATTAGTTCTTATTCCTTACCCTCTCTCCTCTCCGTTTCTCTCTCCTTTCTTCTCTCCTTCTCTTTCTTACTCTTCTTACCCTCTTTTGCCTCTCACCCCCATCTCTCTCAAGCTCTATCTTTCTAACTCTCATTAGAAGTGTGAGAGAGTGGAAGGGACATGGCCTCTCTCTCTCCCCCTCTCTCTCTCTCCCTTGCTCACTTTCACTCTTACCTCGATCTCCACCTCTCTCCAACTCTTTATTCTCATTTCTCATATTCTCTTAATGAAGTCAACACCCCCTTCTTATAAGGGCCACCAATCACCCTGGTCGAGATGCCCCAGTCATTGCAGCTACCTCTGAAGAATCGTAATTTCCAGTCCTTTATCTTATTTTACAGGTTAATCAAGTGAAAATTTCAAGTGATGCCAAAGATTACATACTCGTCTGATTCAACCCTTAAGGACAGCATAAGATAGAATAACTCCCGAGACCATGAGACCTCCATCGAGTGCATGTAAATCACTCAAGTCATCACCACTGTGATGGAGTTTAGCTTAATCTGAGCTGGTATGACTCTGTAGTGGTTGAAGATCGATCGGAGCTTTGTACACAACATTAGTTGAAGCCCACAATAGAATTGATCCCGATAAAAGATCAAGTCGTTGCCTAGGTAGTCAGTGGCATGAACCTCCACATTCACTTGATGGAGGACGACACTTGTGTCATACACATGTGTCGTCCAACAGCACAATGTTGAATTCTGTTAGGATCGATCATTCGGTCGACTCACCAAACCAAAAAATCTGGAGAGAATATTTTGAAGTCATTGAGCTCTAGGAAAGACCGACCTACGGTCAAGAAAGTTAAAAAAAAATGAATGGTTTTTACTGAGTTTTTGCTAAACCTTATATATATGCTATGCAAGAAAGTTGAAATGCCTCAAAACCATACCTCAAGCCTTTAAAACACATCACATTGGTGCGAGAATTAAGAGTGCATGATGACTAAATTTTAAAAAAATAGGGCAAAAGTTAGAAATTTTATTTATAATAGAAATTACTATACAGTGGGGTCTCCACCGCCTCAGACAAGACTAGCTCATCAAACTCATACACAACAGACGCTCACCATTTATATTTTCCTCTTCTACCCAGACATGGGAAATCGAGCCAACTACCCATACAGTTCACCCTGAAGACTTTCCAACTAAGCCCAAAGAGTCCTTAAATCAGCATAGAGGTCCGCTAACTCCACCCATATACCCAAAATGACAGCCTCTCTTCGATGGCTCCCTGCTCGGGCAATGAAGTCTATTGTCTCATTCATATGCAGAGCCAACAATTCTTGTGACCCCAACCGGTCACCCGTCTCCCTCTTAGGATCAGTCAGAGGAGGTGGTGGGACAAACATCGCTTCAACCAGGGCAATGTATAAGGACCAACACCTGGCTCTGCCCCGGGAAGCAATGTGGCCCTTATGGGCAAAGAATAGATTTCAAGAGTCTCATCTGCAAAATTAGAGTTAGTGACATTAGAATAAATTGGAGAACAAAAAAAATGTAGGGTTACCAATCAATCATTTTATGCTTAACGTACAAAGATTTCCACTAACGGGTTGAAGCAACACTGCAAACAATCTCTCAGGCTGAAGGCCGAGGTAAGGCACCTTCCAACTGTGGGGCGTCACCCTGGACAACCTTTTTCGCCAAAACTTGAGTGAGAAAACCTTCTAGAGGAGGAGCTTGTGTAGTCATTTCCACTTCCTCCTACTTTTTGAGTGACAGTTGTGTCGGTTGTTGGTTGACTAGATCAAAACCCCAAGTCAGAACCATTGGCAATGTGCACTCTTATCCCACTTCTCACTTCCAGGAGTGGCAATGAGTTAGACTCTTCAATCTCCTCCACCTTTTGTTTCTTCGTCACCGGGTGCTTTAGCAACTTAGGCCCTCAGGCTTAGTCCCTTCGGCTGAACCTTTGGTGTCAATCATTTTCCTCTCATCCTCTGATCTCTTCTCGGTTAGCTTACCCATTTCGTTGGTTTTTCTCTTCGAGATAGTGCGAGAACTCTCTATTTTCCTCATTTTCTAACCCCTAGATTGGTAAATCTTTGAGGTGGGAAGCTTGAAGGCCTTCTTAAAGCTTCCTCAATCATAGACTTCTTAGCATCCAACATCCTCTTTATCTGCTATAAACAACTGAAGGGTAACATACTTCAAGAAATGATGAAGGAAAGCATTGATTGTGCCCTATTTATAGAGAAAAATGGCATGAAAATCTACTACTACTAACAACACTTAGTACCCAATATGTAAACAATTATTTTATTTAGTTCTCTTATTATTTTGACAGCTGTCATTTTCAAAGAAGTAATAGAATCAAAGAACTAATAATGTAACTCAGAAATGTGGCTAAGGTTGTGAATTTTGTTTAAGGATCGTTAATCACTCGAAGATTGATTTAAATTTTGCCTCAAATTTAGATCACATAAAAATAAACGGGTTAAGCTAAGACTCAAAATTTTGAATCAATTCTTTTTCAAGTTGACCCCGTCTCGTCTCGAAATAGAGAAAAAAGGCATGAAAATCTAGAGAGTGCAACTACTAACAACACTTAGTACCCATTATGTAAACAATTATTTTATTTAGTTCTCTTATTATTTTAACGGTTGTCATTTTCAAAGAAGTAATAGAATCAAAGAACTTATTGTGTACATCAAAAATGTGGCTAAGATTGTGAATTTAGTTCAAAGATCGTTAATCAATCGAAGATTGTTTTGAATTTTGGCTCAGATCGAGATCAAATAAAAATAAACGAATCAAGCTAAGACCCAAATTTTTTAATCAATTTTTTTCTCAAGTTGACCTCGTCTCATCTCGAAATCGAATCATTAATAGCTTATAGATGTAAATTTAGCTCATAGATTGTGAATCACTCAAAAATTGATTCGAATTTTGGCTTGGATTGAAATAAACGAGCCTAACTACGAGCCAAAATTTTGGATCGAATTTTTTTCGAGCCAATTTTGGTCTAACTCTAGCTCAACTCAAAATTGAATCGTTAACAGCCCTAAATGAGGCTGTACAAATGTTGAGCGGATCTAACATATCACACGAAGAGAACGACAAAAGATCGAGCAATCTATCATTATTTTAGTCATCAAATTCTGAATCGATCGAAATTAGTCCGACCTAACCAAGAAATGTCACATCTATACCAATAACAACTTAACTGACACGAGTGTTCGCAAGATCAACAATTGTCTGGTGGAAACTCCTATATAGACTCATAGACTAAAGGTGAGCTACCTTTTAAATTACAATAATGCAGCCTCTACCTAATGAATTAATCTTTCCAAAATATAAAGAGCCTAATAATGAATCCCCTTGGAAAGTGGCCAAAGATCATTTAGTTGGCCAAATGACTTTTAGCTACCTAATGAATATCATATGACCAAGTAAAACAGTTACAAATACAAAAATATGTCAATGAAAGTAAAAAATTTGAAACGATGCTAATAGTGATTACAAGGTCAAAATATATCTTATTCAATTTAAAATATATAAAGTGTAATGACTTAAAAATGATTTAATATTCCTACAAAATGAGAGACAATCATGTAATTCATGAGACCCTTCTACGACTTATAAATACGTAATTATTTCTACATAAAGAACTATTAGACCTATTCCCAAAGAGTTGGCTCTTATTATGACTTGTTCTTTTTTTCTCACACTTTTTATTATTCCTCTCATTCAACCAATGCTCTATCCCTTGGGCATAATCTGAACAACATTTTAGGATTCAATAATAATAATAAACATTAACATAAATTAATAATTTAACCATCAATAAATAAATCATTAGTTCATTTATTTATCTTCAAACTAATTTGAGTCATTTCCGGCTCATAAATAGACTAGTCAAGCAGAAACAACTAGACTTTTTTTTTTATGAGTATATGATTATGAGTGCATCAAGATATAGCCATAACATTAGCACTTCGAATAAATTTTGACATAAATTTATAAATTAATTGTCTACTTAACATCAACTCTCAAAGTTCCTCGACCCATCTCAACAACCACTCAGCAGTCTATAAATATCCATGATGAATCATAATTATGAGAACAAACAAAATAGTAGCAGTCCCAGTTTACATAACAAGTAAGAAGAAGACCACCTGCTACAAAATCTACAGAGACCACAAGAGATGTATCCGTTTAAGCAAAAACAGGAGAAAAGAAGCAAAAGATCTGTTAACCAACATTCCATTGTGAATAAGGATAACATGACAAACAATGATTTTTGTTGTTTAAAAAACTACAATAAAGAATTTACGCAACCAACTTAATGTCTGAGCTGTCTCCTCCCACAAGATCTTGAATTTAAAGCTGAAGACATACGGGAGTAAAAATAAAAAAGAAAAAACTAAGGCAATATCATTTGGGATCACTTGTGTTTTTCGTTTTACATTTTTATTTTAATTTATTTATATTTTAATTTGAAATAAACACTTGATAAAAAAAACTCAAAATACAAAAACCATTATGAGTCATTTTCAAAATAAGTTATTTTTTTTCTAAACAGAAATAAAAAGATACAAAAAATTTACTAAACAAAATTTTTAAACAAAAGAAAAAAAAACAAAAACAAAAAATAAAATTAATGCCAAATGAGTCTAAAAATTTGTGATTGGTACTCGTCCGAAAAAACTACACTTATAATGGCAGCCAACTGAAGATTGCTACGCTTCACTGACACCAACACATAATCAGACACAATAAAGGGAGCTTTTATCCTGTAATCCCCATTTGAAGGTTGCTTCGCTCGCCACATACACCACAACACTTGTGATTCATATACTCCATTCCCAATGATGTGCCTGCATTTCATGGCTAATGAAATTTCTCAAGCTTGCAACGTAAAATCAATCAGCTCAAGAGAGAGTTTTCCTTCCTTTTGACCAGTTTTCCTTCCTTTTGACCAAAAAAAAAAAAAAGAAGAGTTCCAAAAGATGTATTTGTCATATGAGGGGGTCTCAAAGTTAGCAATAACTGCTGAAGTCTTTAACAACTAAGCTCCAAACAATATTTCTTCAGCAGTCTTCGATATCAAGATGCGATTTGTACTCGTACTGACTGCAATTTTGGCAGCTGACAGCAATTTTGGCTTTTTGCCCAAAAACAATGACAAAAATAGCACTGCGATAAAAAAAGTATATGAGGGCCATTGCAAATAGATAAGACTTTAAGGTAGTAAGAAGAATAGAGGGCTACTGTCTAATGGGAATTCAAAATAAAATAAAATCTACTAATAAATATAGTAACGAGAGAAAAACTACTCGTTGCATTTGAACGCGTGCTTTGTTCACTAAGCCATTCTTTTTGCTGGGAAGTTTTGTTTTCTGCAGGAGAGGTGGCGGTAGATTGAATGAGTGTATGAACCTATGTGGATGCCAAAAAATCAAATGTTGTTTAATGACGGGAAAAGACTAGTTAAGTAAAAAGAAAAAAAATGACTAGTTTAAAAAATATTTGTTCGCCTTCAAATAAATGTTTTTCCTCAATATAATATTCCATGCATGCTAGCATTATCTATAACAAATTGCAATATTGCCCATCCAATCAACTTAAAACAATAACAAAAGGTAAAAGATGCATTTAAGAATGGAGTAACTAAAAACAGGAAACAAAAAAGAAGAAATAAATCTGAGTTCCATAGAAGCAAAAAACCCTATGCATATCTAAAAAAGCTTGGTAAACAATTTAGGGTGCTGCTTCCCAATGGAATTCTTAGAAATCGTGTGAATATACTCTATATACTTGAAACTCTTGATTAACTTAATTAATATAAGGATGCGTAGGCAATCTCATAGCTATAAGGTAAATCAAGCAAACTGAAATGCTAACTTCCTCTTCATGTCTGTTAATATGATGACTGGTCGGCTATCTCATAGGCTACAAGGTGAATCAAGCATACTGAAAAGCTAATTGCCTCTTTATGGCTGTTAATATGAAATGGCTGTAAACTTGAAAACATGCAATAAAAAAAAGAATGATATGCATGTTTTTTTTTCTTTAAACAAAAACAGGACAAATTACATTTCTGATTTGTGAGCTACAATAACAAATGAAATCAAAAGACAAGCAAAGCTAAATATGAACTTAAAACATGAAGACAAGCAACCACTCCATCTCCGCTTACCTCAGAAAAAGAATGGCTGCCAAGACCTAGTAGAAGCAACACAGAATGGAACTACTGAGCAAAAATTAAAATCGTCACGGCCATCATTATGGCTCTGGCAGACCCTTTACATTATAGTGCATTATTTGTAATTGACAAGTGTGACAATGCACTAGGAAAAGCATTGATCTTGGGAGTAGTTTAAGTGCCAAAAACAAAAACAGAGATAATGCTGCTTTAATGTAATAATAAAATTTTTCTAAATATTTCACAATTAAAAAAATAACAATAAATAAATAAATTGAAAAAAATGAAACGAATTCATTGTTACGACCTATGTCATTTCATAGGTGTTTGTTAGATAGGATGCCCTCAAGTCGCAACTATCTCCTCATTTCACCTCATCCATTTGAAACCATATGAAGGATAGTCTGAGGGAGCAAGAGATAAAGCTAGAAGAAGAGGAAAAGGAAGAAAGAAGAGGAAAAGCAAGAAAGAAGAGGAAGAAAGGGGAACGTTACCTTTATCCGGGCCCAGAGAAGGAGAGGGAGAGCTTGTGCGGCATTTTCCTTACTCTAGGTAGGGATCAAGCGGCCATGGAAAGCACTCCTCACACATCGTCGACGCTTCCTAGGAGGAAAGGAAGGACGTAGAGGTTGAGCATTTCTCCCTATCTTGTGGCTAGCAGACAAAGAATCAAGCTAAAGGAGGATTCCTCTTTATTGAAAAGTGGGTAGCCAGTGTAGTTGACAGCCAGTGTAAAGTGGAGGGTTACGTTAGGTAGTTGACAGCCAGTGTAAAATTTGTTGAAAAATCATGACATAAACTCTCTTTATCATTGTGTAAATGCTAGAACGTCCCTTGGAAGCGACGCGTTATATGACCTGAATAAAGTAAAAAGTACGCAAGGACCGCTACACCGATGCCCGGATGTAGTGTCAAATAAGCAAGGGTTCCCACATTACAGACGGATGCGAATAAAAAAGTTAGTCCATGAAATTAAAATTAGGATAAGATCTTAAAATATAAGTACTCTCACTAGTAAATTAATGAGATCGGTTGATATTATGATTCATAGGAAAAAAAATACCTTATATATTCAAGAAACTAAATGAGTTGGAGAAATGGTTAAGGAGATTGATAAGTTAAGTTTTAAACTTTAGTATTCATGTAAGAGTCCCACTATAAATGGTGTAGGTGCAATTATAGATAAGAGTTTGAAAGATAATGTTGTAAAAATTAATGAAATTGGAGTTAGAAATATAGCCCTTAAGATTATTATTGATAGTAAGATTTTTAATAGTATAAGTATTTATGTTTCTCAAGTAAGTTTGGATATAGGTTCTAAAGATAAATTCTGATATGACCTAGAAGACTTAATACATACGATATCTCTTGAAGGAAATATTTTTAGAGCAGATTTAAATGGACATGTCAGTAGAGCGATAGAAGATTTATTCTTGGTAGCTACGATTTTGGAGTGATTAATGAAGAATAAAGAGTCATATTAGATTTTGCTTTAGTGTATGATTTTGTTATTAATAATACTTTATTCAAGAAAAAAGATGAGCGTATTATTATTTATAAGAATAAACCTAATAAAACATAAATTAATTATCTTCTTATGAGAGATCGTCGAGATAATTAAGATTGTAAGGTCATTCCAAGTATGGATTTAAGTACTCAACATTGATTACTAGTTCTAGATTTTACTATGAAGAGTTATAAAATAATGAATACTATGAATCAATGTCATAGAATTAGATGAGGGTACCTAAAAGACAATTATTTTTATGAGCAAACTTCAAGAATTCAAGATTTGGGATTTCATAAAAAAACAAATTCTATGTGGGATAAACAAACAAACACTATTAAACAAGTAGAAAAAGATGTACGTGGAGAATAAAATGAAAATATTTTTATAAATAAAAATAAATGGTAGTGGAAAAATAATGTGCAAAAAAAGATAAAATATAAGAAGTTATGTTATGAAAATTGGCTTAAATGTAAAAGCTTAAAAATCTGGAAAAAATATAAAATAGTCTGTAGGGAATCTAAGAGAACAATCTGTGACGCAAACAATTCTGCTTTAGCGATCTTTATAATAGATTATAAAGAGGATAAAAAATATATGTATAAACTAGCCAAAAAAAGAGAAGAAAAGTAAAAATTTAACTCCAATAAAATGTATTAAAGATGAAAATCAAAGTGTTTTTCTTATAAAAAGATTTTTAACATAGGCGGGTGAATTATTTTGAGAAACTTTTTAAATTTTTTTTCGAAAATACGATCAACCTTAGTGATCTTAATATTGTTAATAATAATAAAATGTTTCATTTTTACCGTTGCATTAGTAAAAAAAGAAATTGAGGAGGCTTTAAAGAAAGCAAAAGGTGGAAAGTCTGTAGGACTGATATCCCAATTGATGTGTGATATCCCAATTGATGTGTGGATTGATGTGTGGAAATATATAAGAGATTTAAAATTTTTTTGGCTTACTAAACTCTTTAATATTATTTTAAGAACTAAAAAGATGCCAAGGAGTATAAGAAGAGTATTTTAGTCTCATTTTTAAGAATAAATAGGATACACAAAAGTGTGCAAATTATAGAGGAATTAATTTGATGTGTCATACTCTAAAATTATGGGAAAGGGTAATTGAACATAGGTTAAGACATATTACAAAGATTTCTCATAATCAATTTGAATTTATATGGGACAGGTCTACTATGAAAGCAATACAATTATTGAGAGGTTTGATGGAGAAGTTCCGAGAGAGTAAGGAGGATCTACATATTATTTTTATTGACTTAAAAAAAGTTTACAATAATATTCCAAGAGGTATCCTTTGGACAGTTCTTGAGAAGAAATGTGTTGATAGGACTTATATTCAAGTCATTAAAGATATATACTAGAGTTGTCACTGGTGTTCGAACAGTAGGAGGATTAACCAAATATTTTCCTATTTAGTTTGATTACATCAGCGATCTTCTTTAAGCTAATATCTTTTTGTTTCAGTTATGGATGCTCTTACTGGGCATTTACGATGTGCCTTGTTGTATGTTTTTTGTTGAAGATATACTACTCGTGGATAAGACTAGAGAGAGCTCAGGAAAAGGTTAAATGATGGAGGTCTAAATTGGAGTACAAGGTACTTCGTTTGATTAGAATTAAAATTGAATACATGGAATGTAATTTTAGTAGTAGTAGCTCTAGTGACAGTGGTAACTATGGGTGATCAATTATTAAAAAGTATAAATACTTTAGATATCTTGGGTTTATCGTTCAAAGTGATGGTGATATAGATGAGAATGTTATTAGTAGAATATTAGTAGAATTCATGTTGGATGTTGGTTGGTTGAAGTAGAGGAATGCTTCGAGCCTATTGTGTGATAGAAAAGTATCACTTAGACTGAAAGAAAAATTTTATAAGATGGTGGTGAGACTTGCAATACTCTATGGAGTTGAATGTTGACCTTTAAAAAAGAAGCATAAAGCAAAGTGAAGTGTTGCCAAGAAAGATAATGATTAGGTGGATGAGTGGCTTTGCACATAGAGACAATTTAAAATGAATAAATACGTGATAAGGTTGGTGCAGCTCTATTGGCAGACAAAATTAGAGAGAGTCGTCTTAGATGACCAAGACACATTAAATGTAGACCATTTGATAAGCCAATACGAATAAATGTTTTAGATACGACTTACATTAAGAAAGATAGAGGTAGACATAGAAAGACTTAGGCATATTGTATGTGACTCAATAAGGTGCACTGGAGAAAAAAGATTCATGTAGTCGAACCCACTTAATAGGATAAAGGTTTGTTGTTGTTATATTGTTCCATTATAAAATATTTTAAAATAAGAATTATTGTAAATTAGAAACATTTGTCCAAAAAATAATTTTAACTCAAATCTTTAATTGCTAACATTTTACAGGAAAATCAACTATAGACCAGAGAAAATTTGAATGCAAGCGCCGATGAGAGCGGACAGATATGTATTATAGTTCAGTTTTATTTTTTGTTAAATGTAAATATTTAAATGCTAATAAGCTAATGTAACTATAAGTTTTATAGAATAGAATGACTTTTTTGTAGTTTTGATTTTATTTTATCATGAAATGAAATTGATAGATATTTTTCCTCCTTCAAATTGACAATTTACATATTTGTATTTCCAAGCTTCCGGATCAGGTCGTGACAAAACTGATATAAGAGCCCAGTTAAGGGCAGTAAGAAAATGATCATAAAAGAGCCATCAAGAAAACCAATAGAAATCATTAAGAAAATTAAAAAATAATTTTTTGTTAATAATGTAAAATTTTGGTTATCTCAGGGCAATTGATATCAATCTAAATGATACTAATGGAAACAATGCAGAGGTAGTATATGCATATCAGCAAGAATTGGTGCCTCCAATATACATCGATTATCCATCTAATGGTGCTAGCATCCTAATGGAGGCTTGTACTCAGATGATGGTCATAGTTACACGACTTATTCAGAGCTCATAGACCCACACTAGTGGTATAATAGCGTAGATGGATAAATATTTGAAGTTGTGTCAACATATGTGGCCAACACTATTTTCAGGAGCAGAAATGTCAGTTGAGGCAGTGAATTAGTTGTTGTGGATAAAGAAAATCATTGATGGTTTGTCCTGCCCTCATAAAAAGAGTCACATTAGTCGTTTTTGCTTCCGAAAGAAAGCATAGATTGGTGACAGGGATGGCTACAAGAGAAGCTCAAAGAACAACCGAATAGCCAGATACAATGAGAGGATTTTGAGAGTATTTTTAGTGATTGATTTGTTCCTCTCTCAGCCATGAGATGGATGCATGACCGATTCATCAGACTCGTGCAAGGCAATCATTCTATTATGTAATACAAGACTGAGTTTATGATATTGTCGGTGTTGTCTCAAAATGAACCTTAGTTAATCCCAAATGCCGAAGAAAAGTGCCACCATTTTCTATTTGGGTTAAACGATGTGATCAAACAACCTTTAATCCCTTTAGACAATGAGGACTACTATTTTCTAGAGGAGAGGGTAAGGAAGATAGAAATTGATTTGCTAGCTACCCAGAGACGTAGAGATTTTCTGAAGAGAAGTGATGATAGGTCTAGATCGGGACAAACCACCCAGTAAGTCCAATCTGGGCAGCCCAACATGAAGAAGCCTTGACCCAAAATTAATATTGCTGGTAGTGGCACTAGCAAATGCAGCAGCATGATTACCTATGCCAATTGTTGAAGGGCACGTAGGAGAATGTTTGTCAGGTACCAACACCTGTTTTTGGAGTCATCAGTCAAGACACATGATGAGGTTATGCCCTATCTTAGGTAGATACCTAAGGTTGATGCCAAAGTTTGTGCTTTACCTACTCAGAGGACTTCTAACAGACAAAAACTAGCTGAGTCATCGGGATCAGCTTCAGCTCCGACTCAGACTCGCTAAGGCAAACAACATAGAGTATACACAGTAACTCAGCATGAAGCAAAAGATTCACCTGACGTTATTACAAGTATTTCTTTAATTCAGTGGATATGCCAAATTTCTTTTATTATTTAATTTATTTCGAAACTTTTACATTCTCCTTATAGGTTTTGTATCTATTCAAAACATATTGATAATTTATTTGATACTACGACATCATAATCGTTTATCTCTGAAGTGTTTGTGAAATCCAAAGGATTGGAATCATTCAAAATTCCTGATGTCTTATTAGTTCTTTTGCCTAATGGGTCTCACACAATGGCTGATAGAAGTTGTTGTGTGCATCTGACCATCTATTATAGAAGCTTCAAGGTAAATTTAGTAGTGTTGCACCTAATCGAATTCGAAGTGATCTTTAGGATGGATTGACTATCTAATCTCCTTGCAACTATTGACTGCTCTAAAAAATAGTCAAATTTAATATCCCTAAAGAAGAATAATTCAAGTTTGTGGGAGATAAAAGGAGTCCTATCTATGATGATATCTAGTTTAAAGCCATGCAAATTGTTAGCAAAAGGGTATGAAGACTAATGAGCTCAAGTCGTTGATATTACGAACGAACCAAAGAAGTTTGAAGATATATCTATCATAAAGGAGTATCCCAACGTCTTATGAGATGATTTATCAGGTTTGCCTCCAAGAAGAGAGATAGATTTCTCTATCGATTTAATATTAAGTGCAGAACCAGTGGTGAAAGCACTTTATAAGATAACAATCAAGGAGCTGCAAGAACTAAAAAATCTACTGCAGGAATTATTGGATAAAAGATTTATCAGGCCAAGCACATCCCCTTGGGAAACTCCAGTGTTTTTTGTTAAGAACACAGATGGGAGCTTAAGGCTATGTATTGATTATCGAGAATTAAACAAGATCGCAATCAAGAACAAGTACCCATTTCCAAGGAATGATGATCTCTTTAATTAGTTGGAAGATGTATCTGTATTTTCCAAGATTGATCTGCGTTCAGGTTATCCTAAGTTGACAATTAAAGATGATATAGCAAAAATAGTTGTTAGCACCATGCATTATGAGTTTGTCGTAATGCCTTTTAGATTGTTAAATGCTCCCGTCGTTTTTATAGACCTGATGAACAAAATTTTTAAATCAATTTTGTATATATTTGTGAAAGTCTTCATTGACAGCATTCTAATCTATTACAGTGATAAAGCTTATCACACAGATTATCTTCACACTATTTTGCAGACACAAAAGGAGAACCCGTTATATGTTAAGTTGCCAAAGTGTGAACTCTAGTTTAAGAGCATAACATTCTTAGGGCATATCATTAGCTGTGAAGGTATCAAATTAGACCAGAACAAGGTTCAAGCAATTGTTGATTGGCCCAGACCAACCATTGTTACAAAAGTTTGATGTTTCCTAGCTCTGGCAGGCTATTACAGAAGATTCGTTGAGGACTTCTCTCAGATCGCAATGCCTTTGTCCAAACGGCTCGGAAAATAGTGAAAATTGAGTAGACTGGTCATTGTGATAAAGATTTCCAGAAGTTAAAAACGTGTTTGATAACAGCTCAAGCATTGATTATCTCTTCAAGGGTATAAGGCTTTCAGCTCTATAGCGATGCATTTTTAAGGGGACTTGGTTGTGCTTATGCAGCACGGGAAGTTGATTGTTTATGCTTCTCGACGATTGAAGAATTATCCGACGCATGATCTAGAGCTAGCAGTAGATGTATTAGCTTTGAAAATATAGAGGTATTATTTGTATGATGTTAGGTGTGAAGTATTCACTAATAATCAAAGCTTGAAGCATATTTTTACACGGATCTAAATTTAAGCAAAAGAGATGGCTTGAGCTAATTAAGGATTATAAATTGAATATCCAAAATCACTCGGGAAAAACAAATGTTGTAGTAGACGAGCTAAGCAAGAATATTAACTGGCTAGTAACACAAGAATAAAGAACTGATTAAAAATATGGAGTGTTTGCAGTTATTAGTAGTGACATCAAATAATGAAAGGTTTGCACTGTTGAATCAGACGTTAATTCAACCAATTTTGAAGGACAAAATACGAGATGCATTACCACAAAATGCAAAGTTTCAAAAAATATTACACCACGTAAAATAAAGGTCGGAGAAACTTGAGTTTGATAAAGAAAACAATTAAGGTATAAGGAAAAATTTTGTATTCCTGATGTAAATGATTTGCATAAAAAAATTGTGCATGAGACATATTATTCAAGATATAAAATACATCCAGAAAGCAACAAGATGTATCAGGAGCTTAAAGGTTTACTGATGACCAAGGTTGAAGAGTAGCGTAACAAAGTTTGTGGCAAAGTATCATACTAATCATATGATTAAGGTTGAGCATCAGAAGCCTAGTAGGCTATTGCAGCAGTTATCTACACTAGAATAGAAATAGGAGTATTCTGCTTTGAACTTTGTGACGGGGCTACCCGAGATCAAAATAGGGTTGTGATGTTGTATGGTTTATTCCTAATCGTCTAACTAAGTCTGCACATTTCTTGTCTATCAGACAAATAGATTCTATGGATAAGTTGAATAAAATTTATGTTGATGAAATTATGCGATTGCAGGAAATTCTAATGTCTATTGCTTCAGATCGTGATAAAAATTCGCATCCAGTCTATGGAGGAAAGTTCAAGAGGCTTTGGGTACTCAATTGACCTTCAATACAACTTTTCATCCCCAAACAGACGGTCAGTCATAGAGAATGATCCCAATATTAGATCTACTTCGACTTTGTATTCTTGATTTTGGTGAAAGCTAGAAAATGCACATACCTCTAATAGAATTTGCTTACAATAACATATTACATAGTAACATTGGTATGGCTCCTTATAAAGCCCTTTATGGAAGGAAATGTAGGGCACATTTTCGTTGGGCATAAACTAGTAAAAGGAAATTAATTAGTGTTGATTTAGCTGATGACGCAATTGCGAAAATCCAACCAATTCATGATAGACTGAGAGCAATCCAAAATATGCAGAGTTAGTATTTTGATGCTAAGCACAGATTAGTGGATTTTCAAGTGGATGAATTTGTTTTTCTGAAGGTTAATCCGATGAAAGGTGTTACGCGATTTGAAAAGTTTGGAAAGTTAAGTCACAGCATGCTAGTCCATATGAAACCATGGAGAAGAATGGGCAGGTGACTTACAGGCTTGCATTGCCTTCATATTTGTATGGGGTATATAATGTGTTTCATATCTCCTTACTGCAGAAGTATATTGTTGATGAGGCTAGTAAGCTTGTCACAAACCCCATCTATGTGCAACCTGACCTGACATTTGTGAATGAGCCAGAAAGAATCATACATTATGATGTAATAGTCAAGGAGTAAAGAGATTGATTTTATTCGCATATTATGTAAGCATGGAACTGAAAAGGATGCCACATGGGAGGAATCATAAATGAGAGAAATATATTCACACCTACTCAATTAAGGTATGAACTATATTCTTGTACTTTAAATTCCGATAATGAAGTTTTCATGAGGAGAGATTATAATAATAATTTTTTAAATAGTTGAGAAAAAAACATTAAAAAAAATGAAATTAAATCATTATTACAACATATGTTGTTTACAGGAATCAATTGAATAGGATGCCCTTAAGTCGCGACTATCTCCTTATTTCCCCTCATCCATTCAAAATCATATTAGGGATAGTCAGAGGGATCAAAAGAGAAAGCCAAAAGAAGAGGAAAAGGATGGAAAAAAAAAGGAAAGGAGATTGCCTTTACTTAAGCCAGTTAGAGAGGGGGAGAGCTCGTGTGTCATCTTCCTCACACGAGGTTGGATCAAGCTGCTGGGGAAAAGCACAACTCACGTGCCGTAAACGCATCTCGATCGAGGAAAGGAAAAACGGGGAGGCTAAGTGTTTCTCCATATCGTGTGACTTGCAGAGAAAATATCGAGTTGAAAAGAATTCGGCTTTCCTTTCCCCCAACCAAACAAAAAGACTTGTGCTGCTCGAGAGATCGAATAAAGCTTCCTCGTGCATCATCAATTGGCATGCAGAGAATTGATCGAACCCAAAAAACTCCCGTTCCTTGTCTAGCTCTTCGACAGAGAGAAGAGGTGTCGTTGGTTTCCGTGGCATGTCGTTTGAATGAAGCCTGACTGAGCTTATCGGTTCAGTTCAGAATTTTTAGGGTAAGGCAGAGGCTTACAAGGTAAACTATTAGTAATTGATTTAATTAAATTATGCCATGTAATTCTTAATTAACTCAATTAATTTTCAGACAATCCTAATTTTTTAGTCTTAAAATTTTAGGGATTTCGACAAGGAAGCAGAGGCAAAGGAAGGAGAGAACATTAGGGTATGGAGTTTGATTTCAATAATTAATTGTTAATTTTTTAATTAAGAAATATTAAAATGAAACAAAGAGCTCTAAATTTAAAAATTGATTTAGAGTTAAATTACTTTAAAATTTAAGTCGGCCCAAATAAAAATTTTTAAAGCTTTAACATAAAATTGATTTAATTATTATTATTATATATAGTAATATTAACGAAATGATGTTATAATCAACAATAACAACGAGTCTTTATCCCACTTAGTGATATCAACTACATGAATCCTTCCTCCATTGTGTCCTATTGAGTGTCATATTTTCATTTAATTCTAACAAATTAAAATCATTTCTTATACAATATGCCCAAGTCCTTTTAGGTCTGCCTGTGCCTTTCTTAGCATAAGTCAAATAAAAAACATCTACTTTTTTAAGCAGATTATCAGGTGGTAGAGGTTTAATGTAACCAAACCATCTAAGACAAGTGCTTTCAAAAATGTTCATCATTTGCGAATAGCTCATGTTCGGATCGTTAAATAGCCCGTGTTTGATTCATTTGAACTAGGGTTGTACCTAGGTTTTTACACGAGCCGAGCTTGAGCGAGCTCAAGCTGGGCTCGTGTTTGGCTCGTTCGAAATAGTTCGTGTTCGAAATTGGCTCATGAACAGTGTATTTGTGTTCGGCTCGATTTAAATATTCGTGTTCGGCTCGTGTTCGGCTCGAAATTGACTCGTTAAAATTAAATTGAAAAAAATAGATGTAATGTGTGGGATTCGAACCTGGACCAAATATATACAAAAGAAGACACTAACCACATTGTCACATGAGGTGTTATGAATTAAACTTAGATATAAATATAAATAATATATTATTATATAAATAATATATTATTATATAAATAATATATTATTATATAAATAATATATGTAATATATTGTTACATAAATAGTTATATAAATTTTTTATTTCGAGCTAAAATGAGTCGAACACGAGCGAACAAAGAGTTGTTCGTGTTTGGCTCTTTTATAATTCGAGCTTTAAAAATTTATTCATGTTCGGCTCATTTACTTAACAAACGAGTCGAACACGAGCTGTTCGCGAACAACAAGCTTTTTTGACAGCCCTAATTTGAACAATTTTTTTGAGCTTGTTGTATAAATGAGTAGAATAAAAATAAATGTTTGTTCACTCGTGTTCGGCTTATTTTTGCTCGCAATAATTAAATAAATAAAAAATTATATTTATTTATATTATTTTTATATTAATTTTAATACTATATTTAAAAAGAAAACATATAAGAGATTTGGGAGGAATAAATGCAAAAAGTAAAATTTAGGTGTTAGATATGTAAATAGATAGGAATTGGTTGGTATGTACTTGAATGCCCAAAACAAAAAAAAAACAAGACTAAACTCAATCCCATCTCACGATAGAGCTATCAAAAAAGCTCATTGTTCAAAAACATATCATGTTCGAATTGTTCGTTAAATAAAAAAGCTAAACACGAATAATTTTTTAAGACTCGAGAGCAGAACATGAACAAAAATAAATTTTAAAAAGCCAAAACAACAAACCTTAGGCTCGCTCAAGCTCCGCTTGTTTACACCACTATCTATGACGAATCTACTTCCCAGACACGTTCATTTTGCATTTTGCCTCAAAGTATCAAGTCACTCATCCACCTAAGCATTCTCATCTCATCAATACTTAATTTTATGCTTCTCTTTTAAAAAGCACCCTTCTACACCATAACGTACTGCAGGAGTCATTACCATCTTATAAAATTTCCCTTTCTAAGCGGAATTTTTCTATCACATAAAAGGCCAGATGCATTCCTCCACTTCAACCAACCAACTTGAATTCTACTAATAACATTCCCATCTATATTACCATAACTTTGAACAATAGATCCAAAATATCTAAAACAATCATACCTTTTAATGATCTTATCACCCATAGTTACAACTCTGTCACTAGATTTATTACTGCTAATATCATATTTTATGTATTCACAGAGGGCAGCGGTTGTGGCTGTGGTTGCGGCAAGAGGCAAGCGGCAACAACAATGGCGTGCAACATTAGCGGCGGCAGCGATGGCGTGCAACAATAACAACGACAGCGATGGTGGTGATAGGCATCAGGCAACGGGCGGCAGCAGGCGACAAGCAATGGGCAACAGGCGATGCCAGAAGGCAAGCGGTCGGTAGCGGCCCTTGGCAGCGGCCAAGGGCAGCGGTGACGGCAAGCGGTCGCGACGGGCTACTGCAGCGGGGGGCGGAGGTGGGCGGGCTGGAGCAGGCATGGGGGTGCGGTGGGCATGGCGAGCGGTGGCCAGTAGGTGATGTGCGGAGGGCAGCAGCAGTGCCACCACAGCAGAGGTGCAGCGGTGGCAGTCGTCACAGGCAAGGAGCGACAACTTTGCCTATAGCATTTTATACAAAATTGTGAAATCCAGACCAGACCTCAAACCTACAAAAGAAACAGTTCAAGGTTCATTGGTTCAACCTATGTCGAACCGAGTTGAACTAGATGATACAATAAATAAATAAAATTAATTAAATATGAAAAATGATATAATAATAAAGTGATAATATAAATATAAAAAAGATACAAAAATAAAATATAATCATGTAAAAGTATAAAAAAATTCTTCATGAATATATGAATTAACTTTTATATAAAAGTTATATAAGATTTAACTCAATCCAAATTCAAATCAAACTAATATTGTAATTTATTCATTTATTGCAATCAAATTTGATTCAAAAAATTTTACCATATCTTCTATAGCTTTATTTTCTTCTTCAAATTAAATTACCAACCTTAATTAATTAATTAATTAATCCATATTAAGATGCACTAAATGAGAAGATTACTTCTAATCCTTTGTATATATATTTTTTAATCCTTTGTATACTTATAAGTACTTCCCTTCATTCTTGTGCGGTCAAGACAAGTCACGTCATTCCACATTACTATCATTTAATAGGCCTGAGCTTCAAGATATATTCTAACCAATCAAATAATGTTCAATCGCAACTATTTTTATATAAAGGCTTAACATATCCATGTCCATCGCAGGAGGAGGATTTCGCCTCATAGCGAACTCTGGCATCTACTTCATTGAATTCTTGCTTCTTCGTGCTTGAAGAAGGGGTTCACGCCTCGACATCGTCTGATTCATCCTTCGTCGTCCTTCGTCGTGCTTCGTCTGTTTCGTCCTTTTTCGTCATTCGTCGTGCTCGAAGAAGGGTTCACGCCTCATCTACTTCGTCTGCTCGTTGAAGAACGATTTCCGGCGTCTATCCCTTTAATCGTCTGCGCTCAAAGGAGAAGGGGCCTCCTCTGCTCTTTCCTTGACTGCACTCTTCACTGTTCCTTAAGCCTCGCCTCCTTCAATTGGGTGATGGCTTCGAACAGAACTTATGATGCTACCCTTACGGCTGTTCACGCCTCAATTACTCCTAAATCGTGTTTTTTCCCGCCTTCTTTTGTGCTGCTGGAGAGCGACGAGTTCTGTCTCAAGAAAGCTAGTAGGAAGAATGAGAAGTCAGTCGTTTTCTTTACTAAAGTCAAATATTATCAGCTTGCTTTCTCATGTCGTCTGAATTTGATCAGGAAATTTCTTTACGGTCATCCCAAAATGGAGCTGATTCGTAAAGAATTTGAGCGTATGAACCTTATTGGGGAGTGGAAAATTGGACTCTTAGATGGGTGACATATCTTTATTACTTAAAATTGAAGAAGATTTAGAAGACTAGTTTTAATTGATAACAAAGTAATGAAAATTTTGAAATGGACTATAGATTTTAAACCACAGACGGAACCATCAACCATAAAGGTTTGGATTCGCCTCCCAGGTCTAAAATTTCATTATTTCGCTCAAGTTTTGTACTCTATGCTTCATTCTATGGTGAGCTACTCAAAACGGACATTCCTACTTTTAATATTTCAAGTCCTTCATAAACCAGGGTGCTTCTTGAAAGGAACATCACAGTAATTGCTCCTGAGGAAATTTGGTTGGGCTCACAACATCAAGGATATTAGCAAAAAATTGTTATTGAGTTTTCCCTATGTATTGCTCTCACTGTAATTTGTTCGGTCACTTCAATTCACAATGTCACCACCTACACCCCCATCTAAAACAAAAAAAACAAAGTGCTCAACCAAATTTAGAAATCCCCCTCCTAATCCTCTTTTTCATCACAAGGACACCTCTGACCCCACTCACACTGTGTCCACGGGCCGACATTACTGTAGTTTCCACTACACCCGTAGGCAATCTTTTAAGCACTCAGCCTCCACATAATGCTTAAGATGTAGGCCCTCTGTTTCCTCCTGTAGAACCTCGAACCGGTGATGGCAGAGGGTCATCACCTACTCTAGAACCTATCATTGATGCAACGGTTGGCAATCTCATGGGAGGGGTGTCCAACCCTAGGTGTGCCCTAGCAACTAGTTCAACATTCTACCTTACGTGAACTCTCTACTGCGACCCTGTCATCTCATCAAATTGAGCAAGTCGTTATTGTCATTCAGGCACATGTGCAATAGCCTGCACATGCCCGACAATCTTTGAACCATGACATTGATAAAATGAGTCAATCTTCGGATGAGGAATGAAAGGTTTACGCATCCAAGAAGAAGAAGAAGAAAAGAGGCCTACTGGAACTCAGGAATTTAATCGATGATACATCGGTTATCTTGGGTAATGGCAATAGACTTAATCATTTGTTAGCTAACTCCTTACCTAGAACTAGAGGTAAGAGGTAAAAATACTTTGGGTCATTTCTCATGCTCTTTTTTGTTTGACTCTCTGAGTGTTTGGAGACTTTTTGAGTAAAGTTTATTTGTCCATGTTTTATTTTGATTTTTGGGTATACATGTGCTTGTTTGGAACTTTGGTGTATGTTGTACAGGGTGCTTTGGGTTCCAGTGGGCCCTAACATCCCAATTACATGTACATTTCCTTTTTAATATATTTGCCCTTGGCTTTCTTAATATATATAAGGGATTTATTTAAAAGTTTTATTTTGATTTCACTTAATATCCCAGTGTTCAAAACTCAAAAGCAACGTTCAATACTCAAAAGCATGGTCGAATTGTTCGGAGATTCAACAAATTTCGCATGACTCAAAAGCATGGGCAGTCTTTTACTGCATACGAACTAGGCCAATCATGAACCGATTGAAATTGAAATTCAAATTTGGTTGAATTTTAACTTCAGCCAAAATGAACTACTGTATAAACTTCAAATTCATGCATACTTCACATTGTATTTGTAATTTTCTCAAATCTATGCAAAAGAATTATAGTACATCACAAATTCACTCAACCAAACAGCCCTTAAGGAAAGCATTCACTTTGAAATCTATAGCTTATATCCATATAGAATGTTACAATGCATCTTAATAAGTCCTAGGAATAAATATAAATGAAAAAAAAGGGATATCTCATTGTGGCTTCTGGTCAGTAATTGCAGCATTAAGATAGCTCTAACGGGGAAGTAGAAGATATTTTCTCCATCAAGGGAACACTAGTTAGGGATTGTTTAGCTGAAAGGAGTCATCATTGAGCGAGATGATGCAAATGTTCTCAATTTCCTCTGTCAAAGTATGGAGCATAACACTTAGAGGAACCATCCTAATATTGTTCCAGACTTACCTTTTTTTATCTTTATTTAGATAAATTATGATTGTTTTGTATACAAGGAACACAACAAAACAACGCATTTTTGTTCTAGGATTACTTTGAATGGCTCTATTATTTAGAATTTTATAGATTTTGAACCCTCTTTTTTTAGTGTGATAAGAGATGACTTAATGATATCGGAATTAATCTAAACAATAATAAGCAAACAAAAATTATTACTGAAAAAGCCAATAGGAAGTTACAACCAATATACGAAAATGAGGAACTGCTACAAAAGGAGGGATGTTTTGGGGTTGGGGTACCAAGGAGGATTGGCTGGAAAACAAGGAACTGCGGGAAGAGCAGCAAAAGAGATTTTGTCAAAGCAATTGCAGCGAGGAGGAATGTGTGGTAACAAAGTAGGGGGATGGATGCAGAAGCAGTTGAGAAAGGATAACTATCCCCTCGGGAATGAAATACAGTCGGAGCATCACTGGACCCTTGAAAGACACAATCACCATCTCAGAAGGAGATATAGTCGGAGCACCAATCACCTTTCGATACAACCATAAAGAGAAAACAGGAGACATCGCGGCTGTCGTCACAAAAACTTAATCCAAAATTGCACAAAAACTTAAAAAACAATGTACTTATAAACCTAATGCAAAGAGGAGTAGCCCCCATAGGGTGGGCGGCAATCACAAACAAACTGGAATGTCGACTAACCCTCAAATCGTCTTGACCAAATAGTCGGGACCGAGCCTGGCACTGTCTCATGTCGAACAGACGTCCGTGTCAGTCACCCAAGGCTGTGGGAGTTTCGACCCATCCGTCAAAGCTTTTGTTTCATCTTATTATGGAGTCAAGTTGGAAACGTTGAAGGTAGCAGAAATGTTGTGTTGATAGAATAGACATTGTTCTCTTTTGGCACAACCAGAACTAGAATTGCATATGGATGGGTATTCTCACGAACCAAACTTAGAGTCATTAAGTCCGTAATTGGCTTCTTCCACTCCTCGTCATCATCTGAGTGTATCTAATAAACAAGTGTGTAAGGAGGATTCAAATCCAGGACTAAATCTATGGTGGGTTGGGCAATTCAAAATAGCAAGCACTTAAGAGAAAACTCTTATTTTTATCTAGTAGGACTTGAATCCCATTGAATCCCACTGGAATAGTTAGCATCTCTTCCTCGTATGTTGGAAATTGAGAATCCTCTCTGAAGTTTTCACATTCTCCTGGATCACTATTTATTACTTCAAATGTTAAATGATCAAGCAAAGAGATCATTCTTCTGTTCAAGGCAATCTAATTCGATATGTCAAAATTTGTGGCACTTGAAACACTTTATGACTATGACAGATTATGAAATGCAGATTGTTTTCAACAATTGTGTTGTTTCCTCCCGATAAGATTTTCAACAATTATCTCCTTAGTGGATGAAGGTTTATGGGGGTGATGTGGATTGCGAAAGAAATTTTTTTTGCGGTTGATATGGTAAATCAGCCAAGCGAAGGGATTTGGGTTGGAGATAAGGTTGGGTATTGGTGGATTCTACTTAGAATAGAAATAGGTTTAAGCTAACTCACCGAAAGAAACAAAAATAAAATGAATATTATTACTAGAAAAATCAATAGACAGTTACAAACATCACATAAAAATAGAAAATAAGGTGTATCTACAATAGTGGCGATGGCAATTGGGGGACCGAAAAGGTCACAACAAGCAGGGGAGGTGGAGCAGGTGGGCTGTACAGTAAGAAAACAGGGGTATTCTCTGCCCGGGGAGATAACAAGTAGATAGGTGGGCTGGCCAGTGGAGAAACAACGATCTGAAGCAGTGTTAGGTAGCTAGAACAACAACTAGGGTGTGGAGAGGGGGTTTCGAGTTACTACGACAGTGGATATGTGTCAGGGAGGCAGTGCACGATGCCTGGGACAACTACTAGGTGGCAGGGAAGTGTTTCAAAAGGGCTTAAAAAATGTAAAACAGCCGTAAATGATTGTACGGGGCGGCTGCAGCTAGTGAGAAAAAGAACAATGGTGGCGGGGAATGTGTATGTAATAACTCATTTTAATGATAAATTAGATAATTTTTTTTGGTGACAATGTACCCTAATTATCGCACCCCTTAGATTTCAATCGAATAATTTTAATTAAATTTACACGAAAAATTGATCAATTTCATGTAAACACTGTGTGTAAATAATGAACAAATTGAGAAATAAAAAAATTGAATGCTTTCAATTTAATTAACTTTAATTAAACTTAACTAACCTCGCGACTTCACTGTAGCAAACAGACATTCCTTCACCTTTTGATACTTCATTTAGTCGAATAGGGCTCGAGCGTCACATTTCTTTCTCCCTCTCTCTCGATTTCTTTCGACAGAAGCTCTTGTGAGAAGCTGTGATTGCAACATGGCCACAGAGCATAAGGGACGAGAAGTCACCTAGTAAGCCGCGACCCACTCCCCATCTCCCGATATCCTCTTCCTTTTCTCTCGATTTCGCCCGCACTTCCGATTCCTTCATTTCTCGTAAGCTTTTGCGCGACTCTGCACAATAGCAAAGTCACGATCGGCAACTGGGCGGCTGCAGTGTGCCGCAATCTGCATTTTAAGGCTTTGAGATCTTTTTAGTGATTATGAAACCCTGCAACATAGTATTTGAGAGTTTCATTTTCTTTCTCTTGCTTCCATTTTGAGCTTTGCCTTTTTTTCTTGCCATTTTTCTTTCTAGTAGCTGTCGGAGACGCTGATCTTGTACTAAAAGTGTGGAATGTAGTTTGCGAGCTCTATAAGGTTTTTTGGCATGAATTCAACGAAAGAAAAAGGAGTTAGAGAAGATAAGAAGAAGAGAGAAGAAGATTTAGCCGCTTTAGAGAAGCGTTGATTGTCGAGAAGACTATTTAAGGTATGTTTTAGCAGTGAATATACTTTATAAGCCAAGATATCTTCAAATCGTAAGTTAATTGTGAAACCATGTTATTTGTTTGGGGCAGCAGGCTCGAGGTGAAAGTGTGGATATTCGCTGTAAAGTGATCCCATAAATTCAGGTAATCTTATGAAAATTTAAGAAGATTAATTCAAATATCGGAGATTTTTTATATCTTAAAATTTATTATGTTCTATAGATTATTGAGCTCCATATAAAAGTTACTGCAGCGTCCAGCCAATTACCGTAGATCAAGAATCTAGTATGACAACTGAGATGAGTAATTGTATTTCTAAATTTCAGTAATTGTCTTTATTTCAAAATGTATGTTGATTTATATGTATGCTTTAGCTTAGTTAGATTTATATTGCAGTGAATTTTTCATATTGTTAAATAAAAAAGTTGAATAACTGAAAAATTATAAGAGATGTGCATGCATAAAAAAAATGCATAAGATGAATGATATTTAGATAAACATTATATGTAAGACATGTAAGAAAGATATGCATGATATAAGTAAAAGATACGCATGTTATAAAATAGAGATATGCATGATACAAGAGATATACATGATGAAGTTAACAACAGAAAAGTATGCATGTTAATAGATTGCATAAAAATATTTCAGAATAATAAATGTATGAACAATCAAATAGATTATATGTGAATGCATGTAGTGCATGCTCAGAGGAGCAATTCACTCCCTAACGATACAGGCAAGGGACGCCAGTTTACTCGCGCGCGTAGAGTTTTTTTACCAACCCAGACAATCGAGATAGTTCACTAACTACTGTGCCAACTATTAATATCGGCTAGAGGCGAGTTGACCAAATTTTACCTCCCAAAAAATTGTGATGTTTACACTGCTAATCATTGAGCCAACGGGATAATATCGATCAAGAGCAGGTAAGAGTCTTTCCACCCTAGACAATTGCGATGTATAGATCGCTAACCGCCGTGTCAACTGGAGCTGACGGGGCAATATCGGTCATAGGTGTATTAGGTTTGTTGACGATGATTCTCTCAAAGATAGATGTGTATGTAAAGTACAACGTAAAAGTACAATTAAAGTAAATGCTTATAGAAGATTAAGTATTTTCATTTAGAAAAAGTCATTGATGCATGAATTAACATATATATATGATTGTTTATAAACATATATCTGATTGTTTTATATTAGATTGCTTATAAATATATAAATATGAAATACTAGCAAATTATAAGATTTTTTATAACCATATAAAAGACCAACATGCATATTAAATTCCTTTCCTTGAATTATTATAGTTTAGAAGTGTTATTACTCCTGGTTATTTGAGACAACTCATTATGTTATTTTAATATTATTTTTAGATTTTAAATATTTGAACTAGATGAATAGAAAAGGAGCAGATATGTGTACAGAAGACGAGAACAACAAACATAAAGATAAAACTTTCTATTTATTAATTTTAATTGTTTTTTTAGTCTCTTAAATATATTATTTGAGTATTAAATTATTAGTGATAGAATTAGAATAGCAGTCAATTAATTTCCACAGTTTGACCTTCCGTTCTCGTCTTTGGTTAACTTCAAGCCCTGGGCCAGATTGTGATAAAAGTGGTATCAGAGTTGAGATTTAGAATAAATAACACGAATCTTAATGAAAGAGCCAATAGAATAATTAAAAATTTTAATTAAGTCTAGTTAAATTATATGTTTTTTTCAGAATTATTGATCCAGAGAAAGAAGTTAAATATGAGAATGTAGAATCTGTTGTATCTGAGAATGTTACAGTCAGGGCTGGTGCTTTCTATGATATGATGAATGCTATGACTCGGTTGATTAAAAATTTTTGATATCAAGCTAGTACCAGTGGAGGAGCACCAACGAATAAATAGTTGTACTTTTTCAATAAATGGGACGACCTTAGTTTTCTTGAGTAGGCGGATAAGTGGAAGCAAAAAATTGGCTACTAAGAGTGGATAAAGCATAAATGGCATTTCATGTCCACCGAAGAGAAGAGTTATCCTTAACAATTTTGCTTTTGAGGGAGAGGCTGAGAGATGTTGGCAAAGACAGATGCATGAAAATTTTGGGGATAGAACCAACAACTTGTATAGTGGGACGAGTTTGTGAAAATCTTCAAAGATTGTTTTGTACCATTGTCAGCTAGAAGACAGATGCAAGATAAATTCATCAGGTTGGTGCAAGGAGATTAATCAGTTATGCAATACGAAGCGTAGTTCACTATGTTATTGAGGTATGCACCCTAATTGATCTCTAATGTAGAAGAAAAATGCCACAAATTTCATTCTGGATTGAACAATTCGATCAAGCAACCACTAATACCGCTTGAGATTGAAGATTATTCTGTACTAGTGGAGAGTGTTAGGCAAGGGTAGATTGATTTTCAACACTCAAAAGCATAGAGATGTATAAGAGAGAGTTCAGAAGAAGTGACGCTAATAGTTTGTTCAAGAAGAGAGTTCATTGGGAAGAAGATAAAGTCCAGGCTAGCAGTAGCACTATACAACCATGTATTGAGTGTCGAAAGCAGCATCATAACGAATGTTTACTTGGTTGAAGGTATATTACTTACGCAGACAGTCTAGACATCAGAGGAGAAATTGCCCAAATTTTGTTCAGAGATCCACATCAGATGTTCACCCAGAAAGGGATCCAACTCAGAGGAATTTTCATGAAGAACTGATTTCTAGAAGTGGTCAGCAGAGGATGAAAGAACCTGATATTGTGGCTCGGAAGAAGCAACCAAGTCAAAATATTCACCTGAGTATATTCCCTAACTCATTAGGAACCATAACATGTTACCACTGATGCTCATGCAAATATTTTATAATGTTTGAGTTATCACTTAACAAAAAATAAATTTTTGTAATCATTTTGTTTCGTCTTCATTGTTGTTGGGGGGTTCATGATTTTTGAAAACAAAATTTTACAAAGAGAGATTGTAATAACCAATTTTTTTAAGAAATAAGAAAAATTTTTTTGTGACATGCAATGTACCCTAATTATCACACCTCTCATAATTCAATCGAAATAATTTTATTAAATTCTACACAAAAAAATCGATCAATTCCATATAAAAAACTATTGTAAATTATAAACGAATCGAGAAATATAAAATTTGAGTGTATTCAATTTAATTAACTTTAATTAAACTTAATTAATCCCTAATCCTACATTAATCCAACAACTTCACAGTGCATTCCTTCGCCTTTAATTCTTCGTTTGGTCGAATAGGGCTCGAGCTTCACATTTCTTTCTCCCTCTCCCAATACTCATCTCCCTCTCTCTCAATTTCATTCAACAGAAACACCTATAAGGACCTACGATTGCAACAGACCTGTAGACATGAGCAGAAGGGACTTGCGGTCACTTGGTAAGCCGCGACTCACTCCCCGTCTCTCGATTTCCTCTTTCTCTTGGTTTCGCCTGCAAGAGAGGTTCTCCCGATTCCTTCAATTCCAGCAAGCTTCTGCGTGACCGTGCACTGTAGAAGAGTCGCGGTCGACAACTAGGCGACAACAAAGTGCCGCAATTTGCATTTTAGGGCTCTGGGACATTTTTGGTTAGTACAAAATCCTATTTCATACTATTTGAGTGTTTCATTTTCTTTATGTTGCTTCAATGTTGAGTTATGACTCGTTTTTCGTGCCTTTTTCTTTTTTGTTAGTCGTGGGAGGCATCAATCTTGTGTTGAAAGTATCGAATGTGATTTGCGAGCTCCGTAAGGTATTTGGCGCAAATTCAGCAAAAGAAAGAGGAATTTGAGAAGATAAGATGAAGAGAAAAAGAATTGGTCACTTTGGGGAAGAGTTGATTGCCGAGAAGGTTATTTAAGGCTTGTTTTAGTGGTTAAATTACTTTAAGAGTCAAGATATCTTTAAAACCTAAGTTAATTGCGGATCCATGTTATTTGTCCAGGGTGGCAGGCTCGAGGTAAGAGTCTGGATATTCACTGTAAAGTAGCCCCGTAAATTTAATTAAAGTAATCTTGCGGTAATTTAAGAAGATTAATTCAGATAACAGAAATTATTTGAATCTTAAAGTTTTATATTTTGATTTATATGTTACTGAATTCAATATGAAAATTATCGTGACGTCCAGCCAGTTACCGAAGATCAAGAATTAGTGTGACAACTGAGTTGAGTAAATACATTTCTAAATTTCAGTTTTCGTCTTTATATTAAAATGTATGTTGATTTATATATATGTTTTAGTTCAGTTAGACTTATACTGTAGTAGCTTTTTCGTATTATTCAAATAGAAAAATTATGTATGACTAAAAAATTATAAAAGATGCGCATGCATGAAAAAACATGCATGAGATGAAAAATATTTAGATAAACATTATATATAAGATAGACATGAATGATAAGCATGTATTAAATATATATATGACATAAATAAGAGATATGCATGAGATAAATATATGAATGACATAAAAGATATGCATGATGAATAATTACAACAGAAAAGTATGCATGTTAGTAGTTTTCAAAGAAATATTTAAAAATAATGTATGTATGAAGAATGAAATAACTTATATGCGAATGTTTGCATGTGCATGTTTTGAGGAGAATTTCACCCCCTAATCAAACAGGTAGGGGATGCTAGTGTACCCGCACGCGTAAAGTTTTTCTATCACCCAAGGAAATTGTGATAATTAGTTCACTAAGTCGATCGATTAATATCGGTCAAGGGCGAGCAGACCAAAACTTACCTCCAAGACAATTGTGATGTTTACAATGCTATTCATTGACCCGACGAAATAATATCGGTCAGAGGCAAGGAAAGGTTTTTCTACCCTAGACAATTGCAATGTGTAAATCACTAACCACTGTGTCGACGGGAGCCGACCGGCAAATATCGGCCAAGAGAGTGTTAGATTAGTTGACGGTGATTCTCACAGAAATAGATGTGTATGTAAATTATAACGTAAAAATACATTTAAAGTAAATGCGTACAGAAGATTAAATATTTTCATTTAGAAAATGTCATTAATGCATGCATTAACATATCTCAGATTGTATAGCATACATCAGATTGCTTATAGATATATAAATATGAAAGACCAGCATATTATAAGATTTCTTATAACTATGTAAAAGACCAACATGCATATTGAATTTCTTTTTTTAAATCAGTGTAGTTTAGAAGTGTGATTACTTAGAGTTTACTTTAAATAACTCATTATGTTGTTTTAAATTTTAATTTTAAATTTTAAATATTTGAACAAGATGAAAAAAAAGGAGCAAATGTATATAAAAGAGAAGAATAACAAACGGAAAGGAACAGAATTCTATTTGTTAATTTTAAATATTTTCTTTAGTGGCTCTTTCATGTATTATTGGAATATTAAATTATTAATGATAGAATTAGAATAATAGTTAATTGATACTGTTTGATCATTCATTCCCATCTTGGTTAACTCCAAGCCCTGGGCCAGGTCGTGATAGTGTGGGACTACGAACAGCAAAAGGAGGGCTCTTTTTGAGGTTGTGACAGTGAGGAACTGTAGGAAAAACTGATAAAGAGCCATTGTCGGGGCGACTGCGACGAGGAATGTGTGGTAACGAAGTTGGTGGGGGGAGGGAATAAACATCCCCTCGGGAATAGTTGACCCTCAAATCGGACCACGCCAGGCACGGTCTTGCATAAAACACATGCTCGCGCCCCTTAGACCACAATGTATTATGCTTAAATGCATACTTATGTAACATTTTTTTATTAATGTAAAATACACACTTTCAAAGAAAAGATATAGATGACAAAGAATACGGTGAGCAAAACATTGCATTATACCTTTGGGATGGCAATTTGAAAACATAAGTCAATATCATCAACCTATAGATGCTTAGCTGAATTTAATAATGTGGTAAGAGATGTTGTTATAGGCCAGTTCAGTGACAAGATTTCATAAGGTAAGAAATCATAGCTCATTGGGTTGAAGAATAGAAAGGGGTAGTCTGATGAAAGGTTACATTGGTTAAAGTATACAATCATTGCATCAGTGAATCACAGCACAAATAGCATTTATGAGTATGTTATGTACCAAAGGAATATTCACCAAATAACACAATGAAAGAGTTTTACCAGCAAACAAAATGTATGAGTAAAATAGATGCAACCGAGGACCCTTGGAGCAAAGGAAAAAAAGCTTGAGTACGATAAAGAATGGAGATAGGTGAGGTGGGTTCAAAGCAATCGAGAAGAGATATGATTGATGAGATAGCAAGTGGTTAAAGAAGCATCCAGTCAAAACTAATGAAAAAAATTCACATGAAACCTAGCATTAAAAAGGTCGCAAGTTTGCTTTAAAAAATCATTCAGCTTTAATATTAAAGAAATAAATCCAATGAAATCAACATTAATAGAACAGAATGTGCAAAATTAAGTAAAGTTAGTGCGATTACAAATGTCAATAAGCTAGCTATAGAATTACTATACGAAAAGTAAATATTGTGAAGGCTATTTTAGGTATTCTATACTTTTTTTTCCTTCTAAAAAAGAAAACAATAACTTTCTTACAAGTAAACGCTATAGCAAATATAGTTGAAAAAAAAACTTGCCACAGTTACTAAAAAAAATTAGTGAGAAAACTGTAACGAAACAAAAGTGTGGCAAAAATTTAGAAACAAAAACTATGAAAAATTTGCCTAAACGGACCCTATCAAAGCAGGAATTTAAAAGCATTATCCATACGTTTCTATGAAAGTAGAAAATTAAATTGTAATTTCAAGGTAAAAGTTTAGAAATACGTGAAGAACCTAAAAAAACCTTAAAATAAACCCATGTAACCAATGAGAAATCATAATATGACGGTTTCAAAATAGCTCGAAAGTATGAAATAAGTGTATAACAGAGTGCACTATGGTGTTTACCTACCTCATATGCATCACAATCAAGTTTTAGTATAAAATGAATAACGAGAAACAATGTTTTGATGTTTTCTAGAAGGATGAGCCAATTGAAATTTCTAAAGAAATGGATCAATGGCAAAAGAAAAAGCAAATGGAATATCAGTTTGTGAGCAGTAGTCCCCAGCAACTTCAGCCTCTTTAAGCTAAAGATTTTAAAAGATACAATAAGACAGATAAAAGCTTATAGAAAAACTATGAAACTTTGTATGATAATGAATAGATAACAAATTCACATGAAATTGTTAAACATAAAAGCAAAGAGAGGGAAAATTGGCAAAAGATTCAAGCTGCCTTTCCCAAAGAAAAGGGAGGAGCCATCAGCCACAATCATAAGAGGTGATGTCAGGAGAGGTGAGAAAATTTTGTAGTTATCTATCACGAGGGAAGAGACACCTAATTCTAAAATTCAAAGCACATCTGAGTGGAAAGTCGCGGCAAATCCAAAAGCGTAATAACATAAGAAATGGATCACAACAGAACCAGAGGGAGAGATAGTAGTGGAAAAATCATAAATAGAAGAGAAGATTCCCGAGAAATGCAGGCAGCCAAATTTGGCTCAACATTGCTTTGAAGCATAACTGGTACAACCAAAATAATTAGAAGGAAAAAAGAACAACCTCCCACCCTGCCCCGTAAGAATAATAATAGTGCATACTCCTTGACCATAAGTACCACCTGTTTGATAGGAAGCAATCAAACCAAAAGATGCATAAGAAAAAATTGATCACTTAGAGCGGTTGCAACATTTGGAACAGGGGATCAACCATCAATTGAGATTGTATACTTTGAAGGGACAGAAATAAGCTGGAGAGAATCTAGTAATCAGGATCTCATTATTTTTGTTGTTGTTAAACAAAAACAATGATGAAAATTCTGTGGCGAAGTAAATCATCTCATCTCACCTGCATAGATTATTATAATAATCCTCAAATCCTCAAATCCTTTTGAAGCAATTCATAATACAAATTGTAGACCCCTAGAGATGTAGCTTTCTTAGAAGTAGAAGGAACAGAGAAAATCTCACATTAGCTTGGCAGTTTCATAAGCAAAGAGTAGAATAATTGAGACAACTATGGAACAAAGTAAACGGAGCATTATCAAATGAAAACCTTGTGATATCTAATGAGTTGAAGAGATGCAACAAGGTGAAAAAAAATCTCATGATAACCAACAAAAATCTAAAAAACCTGTGACCATAAGAAATAATTAGTACTGTTACCTTTAAGAGAGCTATTCAAAGTACAGGAAGAATTTGCACCAAATGTAGAAGATGAAGAGCCTATAATATAATGTAAGATGGAGAAGAAGTAGAAGAGAAGAGGTCAACTCCTTAATTATGAAACATTGAAGAATGAAAAAAACCGAAACAAACGAAGTCAATTCGCAAAATAATAATGGAAAAAGAAAAATTAGAGAGCTCTATAATTAGTCATAGAGGTGGCAAAGGAAAAATTAGCGAGCTCTATAATTAGTCAGAGGCGTCCTGTGAGCATGTAGGGCATCAACAAGATAAGCATGTGCGCCATGATAGACAAGAAACAAGCAAGCAATGAAAAAATAGATGTGATAGAGAGACTACTATTGCTAAAGCAATCATAAGTGAAATGCTATCAATGTCTATGTCTGCCAAATAGTGGTGACAAAGGAAAAATTAGCAAGCTCTATAATTAGTCATCAAGGCGTCCTCTGAGCATATGTAGGGTGTCAGCAAGATAAGCATGTGGTCAATGATAGACAGGCAACAAGCGAGCAATGACAAAATAGCTGCAATAGAGAGAGTATTGTTGCTAAAGAAATCATAAGGGACGGGCTATCAATGTCCATGAGATATGCACGTATCAAGGTCTAAAGGGAACAAGGATACTAATGACGACAGAAAATTGGGTTTAATGTAACTGAGAGATGTTTGAGTTTGTGATGAAACATAGGCAAGAAAGCGAGTGCAAAGAGCAGAAAGCAGAGAGACATGAGACTGGAGATGCAACAACGGGTCAGAGTTGTCATAGATAAGGTATTAGGTAAGGTGATAAGCATGAACAGAGAAGTAGGAACTGCGAGGCAGTAGACGAGATAAAAGGATGAAGGCACTTTGACATAAATAGGTAAAAAATAAAATATAATATTATTGTAACTGAGAGATATCTCATTCGGTTTAGTTGTGATTTTTCATGAAAAAAACATTATATTATTGTGATTTATTGGCTTGTATGAGGGCACATAAATAGGTAAAAAATAAAATATAATAAGCACCTAAATAATCAAAATTATAATCTCAATAATGAGAATATTTTCCACATTAATCTCTGTCCATTATTAAGAGTCTATTTAACACCTACTAAATAAAAAGTAAATAAGTCTACAGGCTCAACCATAAATTTGAATTTGTAGAAGATAAAATTTGAATTTAATTTTCAATTGTCATGTTGTTTATGTTTTGGGAGCACCTTTTTATAATGTTTCTATTAGTTCATCCTGGAAATGATTTGCTTCAGTTGGGAATATAGATATTATTGCTACATGCAGAAGTGAACTGCCTCATATTCCACTACGTTGATGCAATTTTGGTCATCTACATGTTAGTCATTTTCTCAAAAGAAATTTTCCACAACATGCCACTTGACCCATGCCTCAAATGGATTTGCCCTTCCTATCTAATTCTATTCAATAACTTTTTGAAATTTATTTGTCAAATATGGGATAACATGTGCATGACTAAGATATTTCTTGGGGATAAATTTTGAATTTGATTTTCAATTGTCATGTTGTTTATGTTCTGGGAACACCTTTTTATAATGTTTCTATTTGCTTTATCCTGGAAATGGTTTGCTTCATTTGGTAATATAGATCTTATTGCTATATGCAGAAGTGAACTGCCTCATATTCCACTACGTTGATGCAATTTTGGTCATCTACATGTTAGTCATTTGCTCAAAAGAAATTTTCCACAACATGCCACTTGACCCGTGCCTCAAATGGATTTGCCCTTCCTATCTAATTTCATTCGGTATCTTTTTGAAATTCATTTGGTTTCTTCGTAAAATTCCTCTTTGTATTTGTCTTTACCTTTCTTAAACAAATTATGGTATAACCACATCCTGAGGAGTAATTCTAGCCTTAATAATGATTGTCAACTTTACAGCTTTCCACGACTCGCCGACTAATGCTCCCCTTGACATCCACTAAATCCTTGCATTCTTGCCCGATGTGTCCTTTTTTTATCTTTTTTTTTTATTTGTTTTGAAGGGGTGATTTTTGTTCACCTGGCTTCCTTTTGTATGCTACATCTTAAGATCTCTTTGTATGGATAAATCTTGTATTCCTATATAATGCCATGTGGTGTCTCCTCACCTTAGAAGAAGGATTACACTTCAGTTTGTCCACACTCTTGATTCCTCTCTTTTTCCTCCACAATCGAACAATTACTTGTAGAAGAGTTAAAACCTTATCCTCACGCATTATGACAGTACCTTTAAGATCTATATAAACCTCTTCATACACTAATTTGGAGCTTACTCTTTTTTTCTCCTTTTGTTTTGTACTGGTTGATCCCAAATTTGACATGAGAACAAACGTAGAATAGTTCATGTTGCTCAAAGAATACTTTAAAGTGCCAGTGGAATAATTATTGATACTAAATAGTATTGCATAGAGAGCTCTCTGGACACTCCAAATGGATCCCTTGCAATCTCCTTAAGGAGGTTAGAACTTCCTTAAATCAATGCACTTACTTCACAAAAATCTATTTTCAAGATGATTCCAATTTTCCAAAAATACATTGAAAACAAACATGCACCACTTGAGAAACAATAGCATGAGTCATGCTGTCAAATAATTCTTCAAATTCTTGGCTCAGTTACCTTTTCAAGTGGACAATTAGACCACTCAGCAACTCACAAATCTCCATCATTATTATGCCCAACCAAGATTTAAAATTGCACAACTTAATATGAAGATGTTTCTCATTTGTAAGATAAGGAGTCAACCTCGAGGTGTTCTCAGAGGTAAGTCTCACAGTATGAAATTACAGAGTTAAAATAAAGATAAAAATTAATATATTATCATCATAAGATATTAATATACTAAGTATGAATATGTTCACATCTTAATATAATAAGAAGTGACAAATTACACCAAAATCAAATAACATACTACATAGGCCACTAAATATCATATAACAGATCGCACAAATAAAAGTGAAATGCAAACATCAACCAATCAAATAATTAATAATATATCAAATACAAATAACATAAACTATCAAAGTTAAAAAAAAAAACATAAGATAAATTTAGCAGAATATATTTCTTTCACTCCGATTCTTCAACGCAATATATCCATAAATCTAAACAAAAATATAATGAATAATCAAAAGTTCTTAACACTCGTCATTCATGGGGGTATCATTGGAGCTATCATTATAATAAATAATTTTTTCACCTGTAACTTATTTCGTTAAGGGTCTGTTTGGGGCAGCTGCAGCTTATTAATAAGCTGCTGATAAACAGTTGCCGTAAAAAAACTGTTACGCAGCAACTGATCTGGATAAGTTGTTGGCTATTTGGTTTGTGTTGTTGAAAAACAATTGTTTTACAGCTGTTTTGGATAAATGATCATTATGCTCCTGCGCAACAATTTTGTTTGCAACAGAACTGTCATAACAATATATTAGATACTTGAGAAGTACAAATTTACTTCAGAATAGAACAAAGAATAACATATACGTCTTACTTAACAATGAGTATCATGATTATTACAATAAGAAAAAAGATTATTAAAATAACATCAAATAATATGACAATATTAATTTTAAAATGGAGACTGTATATGTCAATAGCTATGTCGTCCTTCAGGGATAGTCTGCACCCCTGGTCACTCTCGGATGTTCATTCTTCGAGTTTATCAGTCAACCGAATGTAGTCACAGTTCTCCATGATTCTTTGTGAGCACATGTAGAACTCTCCCGTAGCTATGTGACTAACGTGATGTCGGCAAGGAAATTTGAAGTCTGCAGTAGCAAAGCAATTTGTCAAGAGGTCCATGAAATCCTATAGCTCCTCTTTCCTAAATGCTTCAAAAGACAATTCATTAGTCATAACACAGTTATAAATTAATAAAAGCAGTAATCAATTATAGTTTTGTGCGGGCGCGAGGTCTCAGAGAGCTTAGTACACCATACAACGAATTTGTGTCTACAAGAAGACACCAAACATTATAAAACAGGGTTTCTTGGTTGTCTTCAGCCCATGTAATATCAAGCTCGTTATCACCAAATAGGGTCATCCAAAAGTACCTCAAAAACCAAAGCATCAAAAAGAAAACAGATGTTAGCCCTCATCAGGATTTCACATGTGATACAAACCAAACAGCGACTAATAGGTCATCCAGAAGAATCCACAAAATCAAACGTCTAATCCTGGACCTCACAAACCCACCAAAAAATAAAGAAATAAAAAAAAGAACAAAGACAATAACAAACTCCGCGAAAATTACAAAATAAAAAATATCAAAAAATACATGTAATATAAAATAAACATAGACTTTATAAAATAAATAAAAGTCATCCAATCAACATCCAACAATGGCGCCTGCAATCTGCACTCTCAATTCAACCACTTCTGCAGCACCTTCGCCATCTTGGGTGTAACATTCATGTGATTCCACTTTTAACTGTGGTATAGATTGTCATACATGATATTCAAAAGCTTCCGGTGGGACCTTTAAATGGTCATCGTCAGCAATGTTAAAACTACATCGGCTCGAGAATGATGTCGTTGAATGTAATTATGGAGAGTCATTGTAGCAACTACAATCTGCACATGTTTCAGAAATGGATGTGTCGGCATGTCATGCAGTATGACCCAATTTTTCTTCCACTTCCAATGTTCTTTCAATTACGTCGTGTACGGAGCATCTTTTGTTAAACATTTCCTTCCTGCCCTGAGCAACACCGATGGATCTTTCAAAATCGGGAATGTGATATTTCGTATCTGATATGGCTTCAGAGACCCCCATTGTAAGAGATATTCAGCATCGACCAAATAATATTTATTTGTCTTACAAAACAATAATTAGTGATGAATTTAAAACAATATAAATACGATTCATATCTAAGCAAACCTGGAGGTGGGTTGGGTAAGTTGTGTTTTCTATTTCTAGTCGCAAATGCAAAAATATGATTATTATGGGCACTGCCTTCCCGATTAGTCATTAATGAAGTAAAGCGCATGTTGAAATCACATACGATCATCATATTCTGTGTCAGTGATTCACATCATATAATGTATGCGATGTTCTCATTATTTAACAAGCGTGCATCCAAGCGTTTTTCATCGATAGCTCCAATATAGTTTTGAAATGTTTAGAAAAAGATATGATAACCACGCTAATCAATTTCACTTTGGAATATATTGAGTACAAAGGATATACCTTAAAGAATGACATGTAACGCGGGTCATTTAGAATCTTTGTTAGAGTTCCCTCGAATGTTGGATCATCTTGCTTAATAATATATGCTAACAAACTAACAAGAGCATTCAACCCCACATCGAAATATCTACTGATTATCTCAGATTAATGTTGAAATCGCTCAATCACTCCTCTCATTGATTCATTGCTAACACCTCCTGATTATCACTCTCGAGGACCCGTGAAGTTCATTGTTCCTATGTAGTTCATCAAACAGATCCATAAATATAAGTTGTCATATGAAACATGTTGAAGCTTATAGGGTGTGCTTGTAATAGCTCCCCAATTCATTTATCACCAATGTAAATAGTGTCATTTAAGGAGTTCGATCAACGTATGAGTTGCAGTACTCATATAGCATACAAATTGCTGTCACAACTTTCCTTCTGCGCCTCTTTGTGAGACCATGCTAAATAACTACTCTGTAAAGGTAAAACATGTCAATCTCACCGCGTTAAAAAATATCAAAAATCAAATCACAAAGCGTACAATAAAAAGAAGTAAATATAGAATAACAAATAGTTTGCTCTCACAATGAACAAAAAATATCTAAATCAAAAATTCGATAAAACTACATGAAAATAAATTCAAGCAGTACAATAATAGGGGCTAACTTCATGACAATCTGTCTAAGGGTGGGGCCCTCTAGCAACTTCAAGGAATTCAGCTATAACGACCCGTCCTCATAGATTTCAGAAGTTGTCTCCAGAACTCTGACAAAGTTGTGTACCGAGTTTGCATTTGAAGGCCATGCTCACTAGTGCATAAAGCCACCAGTTTTGAAATTTGGCTTCTGATGAAAGCAGCTCCTTTTTTCTTTTTCTCTACCCTAGGGCACTTTGATATGCATGTGTACGCCAGTTCAATCTGGTTTGGGCTTGGTCCTCCACTAGAGTCAGTTACCTGTTCGGCATCCAAATTCTCTGGCCTGCCTCCAAATCCCTGCTCACTAAGGGTCCATGCATGAGTTCGTTGTCACAACCCCACCAAACATGTGGTCCAACTTCTCAAGGTCAATTCCACTGAATTTGAATTTCCTGGCGATTGGCACTACCGGGAACATACGGACAAGTTTTTTACTTTAAATAGTTTAGGAGGATAAAGTAATGAAAAACAAATCTTCAATGGAGTACTTATCTCCAATTTCTCAGCCCACCATTCCTCCAAAGCATTAAAAGTCGGTTTGATTAGATCCCAACCCAAGCCCGTGGATCCCCATTTTAATTTATTCCATAATTTCCAGTCCTTCTCTGATCTCACTTGTTCTTAAGTTACAATCTATCGTACTCCCTTCTAGTCATTTCCTTGAATTTAGTCCTGATATTTTGCCACCCTTATTAAAATAGTGGGTCTAATTCCAAGCTCAACCTCCTTAAGATAGAGGTCACAAAACATGAGTTTGGTTTCATCTTTTCTAATCTTAATCATTTCTTCACTAGCAGAAAAAAAAATATTCTTTGACAACACAATAATTAGCCGCCACAACGCAACAGACCGCTAGAGCCACCACCAACTATCACCACCCTAACCCACACCACAACCACAGCAACCCACCACCTCAACCTACAGCAGACTATGACCACCCCAAACCACAACCAACCACAACACAACCACAGCACCCCACCACCCAACCCATAACCAACTATCACCACCCCAACCCACACTCAACCACACAACCCATAACACAAGCCAAAGCCACCACACAACCACAATAACCCAACCCACATCACAACACTGCCACATAACTATCACAGCACAACCAAACAACAAAACCCAGAGTCACCACATCACAGCCACATGTAGAAATCTCAAAGTTAAGAAATATGCTCTGAATTCACACAGCTACTAGAAGCACAGCCACCACACCAAGCCACAACAGCCATTCCAACTTTTGAGCTCAATTAAGATATCAAAAATTAGGTATTTGTGCATATAGAAGAAAATAGCACCCACACTATAGCAACCATAAACCACAACAGCAAAACTATTATCTCTACCAACTTAAATTTAGTAAAATATGCTCTGAATTTACCACACCACGGTCATATATTCACCACACAACCCACAACCACCACCTTCCACAAGCCATAGCCACCACCCCAACCCACAACTACCACACAACCCACAACCCACAGCCACAACACCTCTACTCGCATCAAAGCACAATCACATAACTACCATAGCACGACCGAACACCAAGCCCAGAGCGACCACATCACAGCCAAAAGTAGAGCTCTCAAAGTTTGAAATGCTCTGAATTCACACAGCCACCACCCCAAGCCAGAGCAGCCATTCCAACTTTTGAGCTCAATTAACATACCAAATAATAGGTAACATTATGCATATAGAAGAATTTAGCACCCACACTACAGCCACCATAAACCACAGCAGCCAAATCATTATCTCTACCAGCTTAAAGTTAGCAAAATAGGCTCTAAATTTGCCACACCACATCCACATATTCACCACATAAGCCACAACCATCACAACCCACAAGCCACAGCCACCACCCCAATCCACAGCCACCACACAACCACAGAACCCACAGCACAGGCCTGAGCCACCACAAAACCACATAACCACACCCCAACCCACAAGTACCACACAAACTTTAAACCCACAACACAAGCTAGAGCCACCACACAGCCACACCACTCCAACCCACATCACAACCCAAGCAACACAACTACCACAACACAGCTAACCACCTAAAATGAGAGCCACATCATAGCACAACACTCTAACTCACATCACAGCAACTCAATCCTCATCACAGCAAATGTCAAAGCCACCATCCCAATCCACAACCACCACACAACCACATAACCCACAACACAAGTCAGAGCCATTACACAACCACATAACCACACCCCAACCCAAGAGTACCAAACAAACCTTAAACCCATAGCACCACAAGTCAGAGCCACCACACAACCACACCACTCCAACCCACATCACAGCCCAAGCAAAACAACTATCAGAGCACAGTTAATCACCAAAATCGAGAGCCGCATGACAGTACAACACCAAACCGATATCACAACACCTCAATCCTCATCAAAGAAAATGCCAGAGACACCACCCCAACCGACAGCCACCACACAATCACAAAACCCACAACACAAGTCATAGTCGCCACACAACCACATAACCACAGCCAACACCCTCAAACAAAGCCACTACCCCAATCACAGAACCACACACCCCCAACCATAGTCAGCACCCCAACCACAAAACCAAAGAACAACAAACCCCCAAACAACAGCCACACCCCAACCACATCTAGCACCCCCAACCACAGAAACCACAACACAAGCTAGGGCCGCGACAACAGACAACCACCATACCACTAGCACGGCTACCACAACCACCCTAACAATCCACCACCAAAAACAACACCAATCCACCACCCTAACAAACAATCACCACCAAATCCATAGTATAGGGCATCACATCGATAAAGAAATCCAGCACCAAAGCAAAATCGCAAAGAGAAGGTATAATCCAAAATCAATCTAAAACCATCAAAATAGGCTAATCAATCAAAAATCAACATGAGAACAACCAATACCAATATCATAATGTGAAAGACAAGTTGAAAGAGAATACTGGATGCCGAAGGAGAGAAAATGATCCAGGCAAACACGAGAAATGGATCATGGACCGGACATAAGGAGGCGACCATGGAGGGAGAAGCTAGGCGTGAGAAAGAGCAAGGAGACACTCGGTCGCGAGAAGAGGGAGGGAGAAGCTCAACGCGGTCCTGAGAAAGGGGAGGAACAAAGCCAATTGCGAGAGAGGGGGTAGGGTAGTACTAACTGGCCGCGGCGTATAATAGGAAACGCACGTTGCGGGATCAAATTCGCAGCCCGCTTTCCTCGAAAATTATTAAAAAGCCCCATGAAAATGCGCCAACCAAACGGAAAAAAAAGTTCGCGAGTTGGGGTCGTGCAGCAGGAAATAAGCGAGGCGGCCCCAAACGGGGCCTAAGTCCAAGTTCTCCCATTATTCATCATTTTTTTCAATCTCAGTCATCTTTCTCTTCCCTAATTAGTATTAATAAATAAATTAAGAATATTAATTAAGATTAAAATAATTCAAATACCTAATTTTTTGTGGATATTTTTTCTCTGGTTGACTTGTTATTGATATACTAATCTTACTTTTGTCTCTACCAAAAAAAAAGTCAATGTTCAAATGGTGAAACTTAGATGATGTAAACTCACTATTGTCATCTAAAAGCGACTCATCATTTGATGATATATTTTCAAATAGCAAGAGATCCTTATAAATCCCTCAAAACTTTTTTTCTTTAAATTTATATTTTTCAATCTCTTGTTGCATATTATGTACATTACAGAATCAATAAATGTATCCACTTGAGAAATAACAACATACAATATTTTATAATTTGCATAATATCGCTATATCATATTATATAACCGAAGTAATTGTAATTATTTAAATAAATTAAAGAAAATCGTAAAAATTAAAGCACGCCCTGAGGGCTCATTGTGTGAGACATTTATTGCATGATATTATTACTTCATGTTTCTACTAATTTGAGTAACAATGACCCATCGATGAAGCTACAAGTGTCGTACCTTCGTAAGCTATAATTTTATTTTTCAGCAATCAAGTGAAGCATTAGGGAGATACATTTGATGTTATCCCAATGACGAAGAACTTCGAGCAGCAACAATCTATATACTTCTCAAATGTGACAAAATTCAACTCTTCCCTAAGAAAGAAGGATTATTTATTATTAAGGGCCCATTTGGGGCAGTGTTTTCCCAGCAATGCAGCCCCCATCCACGATTCTGACCCATTTGGGGCAGCGTTTTTCCTGTTGCGAGCAAAATGCGGGTCGCATGTTACACCGTTGCCTGCGTTTATTCTCTTATCTTTTATGTTCTTGTCCCTGGATTCGGCCCCGCGTTCTTCTTCTTCTCTTTTCCTTCCTTACAGAGCTCTTGCTTTCTCTGCCCTAATCCATCATTACGGACACCATCTTCTTTCGGTATACCCTTTCCCTATAATTTTTGAGATATTTTTGTTTCTCGTGAATTTGCACAGTATGGATTTGGCCGTGTCTTTTTGTTTAGCAGTCTGGTGATAGATCTTTTGTTTTTTGTGGTGGATTTGAGTATGATTTTTTGATTTCATGCTTTTGTTTTTCTCAACAAGGCATGTGTAGTCGCGGTCTGTTTGAGCATGCTCATGCAAACCGCATTTCACATACACACAATCTCTGAAGTGAGGCATTGCATCAGATAGCCTCGGAAAATTCTATGATAAAATATTATGCATAGCTACTGAAATTAAGTATTGATACCCCTTAGGGCATATAATGAGAAAATGTTGTAATAAAAAATACATCATCTTTGTTATCATTTTTATACCCACTGTTATGAGACATGCGTAGTTGTGGTCTGTTTGAGGATGCTCATGTAAATCAAAATTTCAAAACTTATGCAAAGAAAAACAATTTTTTCTCACACACATTTTGAAGTGAGTCATTGCATCAGATAGCCTCAAAAAAATTTCTATGACAGAATATTATGCATAGCTACTGAAAATCAATATAATTAAAAAATATTGTAATAAAAGATAGATTATCTTTGTCATCATCTTTATACCCACTGCTAGGAGACGTGTAGTTGTGGCCTATTTGAATATGCTCATGCAAATTGAATTACAAAATTTATGCTTAAGAAAATAATTTTTTTCTCACACATATTTTGAAGTGAGACATTACGTCAGATAGCCTTAAGAAAATTCTATGATTGGTGTATTGTATAGAGCTACTGAAATTCAATACTGATACCCCTTGGAGTATATAATGAAAAAATATTGAAACAGAACCATCATATTTATGCCCGCTGTTAGCAAACATGTGTAGTTGTGGTCTATCTAAGGATGCTCATGCAAACCAAATTTCAAAACTTATGCTAAGAAAAATAAATTTTTCTTACACACACATTCTGAAGTGAGGCATTGCACCAGATAGCCAAGAAAAATAAATTTTTCTTACACACATTCTGAAGTGAGGCATTGCACCAGATAGCCTCAGAAAAATTGTTGCGACATAATAGTATGCATAGCTCCTAAAATACACTATTGATATCCCTTGGAGCATGTAACGAGAGAATATTGTAATAAATGACACACATCATCTTTGTCCTCATCTTTATACTCGCTGCTAGGAGACATGTGCAGCTAGCCTCAAAAAAATTGTTGCGACATAATAGTATGCATAGCTCCTAAAATACACTATTGATATCCCTTGGAGCATGTAACGAGAGAATATTGTAATAAAAGGCACACATCATCTTTGTCCTCATCTTTATACTCGCTGCTAGGAGACATGTGCAACTATAGTCGGTTTGAGCATGCTCATGCAAATTGAATTTCACAACTTATGCTAAGAAAAGCATTTTTTTCTCACATTCTGATGTGAGGCATTGCATCAGATAGCCTCAGAAAAATTCTATGATTGGTGTATTATGCATATGTACTGAAATTCAATATTAACACTCCTTGGGCATATAATGAGAAAATATTGTAATAAAAGGCACATCATTTGTCATCACCTTTATACCCACTACTATGAAACATTTGTAGTTGTGGTCGGTTTGAGCTTGCTCATGTAAATCGAATTTCAAAACTTATGCTAGGTAATTTTTTCTCACACACATTTTGAAGTGACTCATTACATCAAAAAGACTCAAAAAAAATTATGATGTAGAATATTATATATAGGTACTGAAATTCAGTACCGATACCCCTTGGGGCATATAATAAGAAAATATTGTAATAAAAGACAAATATCATCTTTGTCACCATCTTTATACCCACTACTAGGAGACATGTAGTTGTGGTCTGTTTGAGTATACTCATGCAAATCGAATTTCAAATCTTATGCTAAGAAAAGCAATTTTTCTCTCACACACACATTCTGAAGTGAGGTATTGCATTAGATAGCCTCAAAAAAATTCTATGATTGGTGTATTATGAAGATCTATTGAAATTCAGTACTGATACCCCCTTTGGGCATATAATGAGAAAATATTGTAAGAGAAGACAGATTATTTTTGTCATCATATTTATGCACAGTATATGCTTTTCTTTAAGGTAACTTCTCAAATTCATCACAATCAATTTTGAAAAAGCACCGTTAATACGAACTCAACGTTATTTTACCAAGATTGTATTGGAGCAATTGATGGAACACACGATACACATCTTTCAAATAATGAGAAGATTGTTTGTGGAAGCCCGCGCAAAATGTCTGGTTGTTTGTAACTTTAACACATGTTTCGCTTTTGTTATGGCCAGTTGGGAGGGCAATGCACGTGACAGCAAAATTTTTAAAACTGCGACACGAAATGCCACTTACAACTTCCCGCATCCTCCTGCAGGTACCATTGAGGCTCAATTAATCTCGCAATTAAATTTTACCTCAATATTAATTATGCAACTTATATTAGGTTAATGCAACTAGATTGATGTTGGATATTCATTATAGCGAGGGTATCTCAAGCCCTATCCTGATATGAGATATCATATACCGGACTTTGAGCGAGTAAGCAATGTAACATGAGACATAAAAAAAATGTTTAATAAAAGTCATTCCTCGAGCATCATTGGGAGAACTTTTGGTGTTTGAAAGAAGAAATGAATTATACTCCGCGATATGTCATCCTATTCGTTTCCTAAATAAGTGCAGTTTGTCATTGTCACGATAGCTCTACACAAATACATTAGATGGCATCTTTCTCGCAACAAGATCGACTTTCGCAGTGCAGAAGAGAATCGTAAACATATACCTGCGGAGGCCTTTGACTACCGTCATGGATATTCTGTCATAACTTGAGAATGATGCTCCCACAACATGCACTAAAGATGGGGGGCAGGTGCGGGTGAGATGATAAAGTTGAGGGAATAAATTACAGAGGCGGTAACAAGAAAGTGATTTGAGTATTTATTCTTTAGTCAATATTATCTGTACCACATTTTTTTAATTTAAAACAATTTGTACTTAACATTTTATATTACGGATGAGATTGTAGGAGGGTGATTGGATTATTTATTATTTTATTATTTCTAATTTATTCAGTACTATTTGTATTTTACTTAGTTTATGTTTATTTTATTTCCTTGAATAATTGATAATGATTCTTTGAGCTTTTAATATGAATTTGTTTTTGTTTTGGTGGGTTTGAGGGATCGATGATGAGATGTTTGACCTTATGGGTTTTTCGGATGGTTTGTTGGTCGTTGTTGGATGCTGTCACAAGTAAAATCCTAATGAAGGCAATGAACTTCCTCTCCTCTTTTCGTTGCGACACAATTTTAAGATTCTTCTAGACGGCTTTTTTTGGGGATATGCATATGTGACTAGCACGAACTTTGTATTACGTGGGTTAAAGGCAACCAAGAACCCTTTTTCAGCAAGGTCTGATGTCTTCTTGTAGAGACAAATTCGTAGTTTCAAATTGGTTGGGTGGTATATTAAGTTTTCTAAGAACTCTCGCCCGCACAATATTGTAATTGCTTACTTCGTTTATTAATTTCTACTTGATTTTTTTGCACAATTTCCTTTTATTTTTGTTCCCAGTATAATTGAGATTGGTTGTTTGGGGTTTTTACGACATTCGTTGGTTTTTTTTTCCATTTGCATTTCATTTGTCTTGCTAAGAACTATAATTTATTACTTATTCTAGCAATTTCAGCTTGTGTTTTATAGCATGCAGGGAAGATAAGCTCAAGGATTTCAGGGACTCCCGACGATTGCTTTCTTACTGCGGGCTTCAGACTTCCCTGCTTACATCACGTCAGGCGCATAGCTAAGAGAGAAAGTTCTATAGATGCTCACATTGGGCAGATGGTCCAGAGAAGTGTGAGTTCTTCCGGTGGGCAGACACTCCGATAGATTTCACTACCCGCAGTAGTCGAGACTGGATAGCATCTCTAGAGGATGGCGTAGCTCGTGACGTGTGTTGTCTGCATTATAAAATCAATATTGTCATATTACTAATTATAATTTCGCTAATTTTTTTCTTTTTGTAGCTTACTTGATACTCACAGTTATGTGAGAAGTTTAGCTAAATTTTTGTACCATTCTGAAGTAAATTTTTGTTTCTGAAGTATCAATTATATGGCTAGAACAGTTCTGCTACACAGCATTACCGCACAGAGATAGAATGATCATTTGTCTAGAAATAACAGCCGCACAATTATTTTCAAACCGTAGAAAACAAACAGTCAATCAGCTTCCTAGCAGTAGCTTCTTGGGATAGCTGAGCTGCAGCTACCCCAAACAGACCATAACTGATCAACTCTATATATCTAATATAATATTCATCTAATTAAATGACACGAGTATTATGAATAATAGATTGAAGAAGAGTTACAAAATGACTTAAACTGCACATAAATTCTATTAATTATGTGCATTACTTTTATATATGTTGAATTAAATAATTACATGTGTTTGTTGTACTTAATAGATTCATGATTAGAACAATGGAGTTACAAATTAACAATTGCTAGATCATGTGCTTCAGCGTCAATACGTGGCCAATTTTTTATGTGAATTGCTATAGATTTCACACACAAACTCATGGTCAGAAGATAGCAAGACAAATAACACCGATGATTTTATCAAAACAAAAGACCAATTCAGATAACGAGATAGATTATCATGAGAATCTCCAAGAAATATTGTAATTGCAATATCCTAGCTCTATTGAGCAAAAGTGTATTTCAATTCAACTACAATGGTTTGATCCTGCTGCTAATTGTGGAATAAGAAAATATAATCCATATCACATTATTAAAATTAAAAATAAAAGAAGATGTGTTGAATTTGATTCATTTATTCTAGTGTTTCAAATGAGTAAATTATATTATTTTAGATATGCTAAATAGTAAAATAAAATGTAGATTAGGCAACAGTCATCAACACCGAACCCAGAATGACTCTTAAGGTTTAAAATATTATTGAAAATGCTCATCGAATAAAAAGTCAAATTTTTGCATTCTAGCTAATGAGTCGGTTCATGATACAGATGAATAGATTTTAATTTCAACCTCTAATTACACATTCAATGAATCAAAATAAGAAGTATATGTACTTTTCAACTTTTTTTACTTGTATTTTCTGCTTTTACATCAAGCCTTTCATGTTTTTACTTTTTGTTTTTCTTATTTTTACTTCTTGTAGTTCATGTTTTTACTTTTTATATTTTGTGTTTTTACTTTTTTTTATTTTCTGCTTTTACTTATATTTCTTGTTTTACTTATATTTTCTTCTGTTTTTATTTATTTTGTTGAATTTATTTCTTGTTATAGATAATGGCGACGAAAAGCTACTTTATAAATCTATCGTCAACATCTTCAAGAGAAAGAAAAAGATATTTGTCCACCCCACCTTCCAGACAAGCATCAATGTGTTGATCACCACTATAACATCCACACCGCTCTAACTCTAACATCACAGGCTTACTACACCCCATTGCTTGTCATCATAGTACCACCACTGCCCTCATTCCAACCAAGTCCATCCACTCTTATCAAGGCTGGTGTGTTAGACACACCCGAGATACATATATTAAGCACGAAGGAGCTACAAAAGTAATTTAACACATAATAAATATACTTAATATTTTATTTGAATATACAGTTGCTAATAATTTCTTCCTGCGGGTTCCATCATTCCAAAAATGTCATTTACAAGACAAGGGATCATAAGCAAGTACGATGCTCCCTACCTATTCTGAAAGAAAACTCCGATTAAAATTCGGGATATGTAATTCACAGTTCATAGTAAACCCTAAATAGTATTAAATTATACCACAATAATATTAAGTTGTATAATTATATCCATCTAACTGATTGATATTTGTGTTGCAGAAAAAATTATGGTGGCTACTTGAACATCATCAACAAATAAGATAGAATATCTAGATTAGAGGTGACACCCCGCTTATAAGATATGTTTGCTAACAAACGCAAATTGGGATAGAGACCCTTTAGTTATGCATAGCCTGGGCCTCTCTTGACTACGTTGGGAATATGTAGAATGTGAAGTAAAATCAGGCTTCAAAGTGTGAGGGCATGAGTAACTCTCTACACCATGGAGGCTTGATTCCACATATCGAGTATAGAAGGAAGGCAACATTTACTCAATGCCTTAAAATTAAATGTTTATTATTGTTTACTACCTTTTTTATATGTTAACAAAAGCAGGTGTTTCGATGAGAGTCCACCACCTCTAGACTACCTAGTATCAGGCTGACAAACGGTGGGTTGTCGCTAGAAACCTAAGCATCAATGTAAGTTGAATATTAATTTTTATATCATTGCCATTATTTTATAATTTTATATATCTATTGATTTAACTTTATAATTTTTTGTAGGATGAGGACTTACGACTAAAGGATATCCAAAGTCAGAGGCGGTAGCGGTAGCTCTAGTGGATAGTACAAGCATTCAAAATTTGACGTCTAGAAAGACATTGTAGGGATAAGAACTTCGATGAAAGCTCCACACCGATTGATGACTTAAGCATGTCCCAACGTTCGCTCCAAAAATTTAAGTCTGAGTTGTCGCTCAGATGGAAGCTCTGTTCGCTAATATGGAGGCGAAGATGGACAAATGTGATGGGAGGCACGCCAGCAAGGGAAGTAGCCGAGAGTGGAGCGGGACGAAGAGCGACAAGGAATAGATTTTCCATTTATTCTGTAATGATTATTTTTTTTTCAATTGGACATTTAGTTAATTTACATTTTTCTAAAGATACTTATGTACTAATGGTTACATTTATTATGATTTTATTCATTATCGTTGTTTGAATGTGGTATTACATGGTTTGAAGTTCTATGAATATAATTGTATTGTGCATTGTGTATTGCGTAATGATTACAGGTGTATAAAACCTAGCAGACTATAATCTTTAATTTTTTTTCTTTCAGCTATAAGTTTCCAGCAGACTTCTGACTATTAATTTATTTGTTGATAATGTCGAAATCAAACTAACAAACGGAATTATCAATCACTTCCTGAATACAAACAAAATCAACAATTTTAGCCGAAAAATCAATCAATCTATTAGTAGTGGAACAATCCACCATATTGTTGTTGATTTTTCTAATTTAATATAACCTAAAGATATTTTAATATGTCATCGATTTATCTTTAGTTATTTCAGCTGGAAAAGTTTCACAGATTTTTCACCATTTTTTGTCAGGATTTGTTTACAGCGGGATAATGGTAATCAAAATGCATTTCTAACCAAAGATATTACAACAGTACTATTTTCGTAGTAAATCTACAGGAAAATAATGTTATCGATAGAAAATTTTTATTTGTCATAGTATTTGTTTGTCGACAATAGATATTTTTCCTGTAGTGGAATAACTTGACAACAACTTCATGCCTTCAAATCAAATCGAAAAAAATAAAGACAGGTGTTGATACTTCAAGCAAAAGAAGTTCAAATTTGTAGGCATACAACCTTCAAATGCAAGATCAAGTACCAAGATTCACTTCGGAAAAATTAAAATTACAGAAGAAGATAAAATGTGAATTCAATGTTGGCATGGAATGCATCTTTTTTTTCATTTTTTTCTTCTTTTTTTTTTGATGAATATTTTGGATTGTAAGACAAAGCTTCTTTCAATTTTTACAATATAAGAAATCCATAGGAAATAAAATTTGATATATAATCCTCTACCATACTTAAGACACATTATGGATCTGTGGATGCTTGAGGTAAATGTCATCATTATCGAATAAAAAACAATGTGATTCGATTTCCTAGAATGCACCTTGGATAACAAAGCTTAATGGAATCATCCTCATGAGAGCCCAGACCTCGCTTTGCTTGCACAGTTTAAATAGAATCATCTTTTGTTTCATTCCAAGAGATCTACATAAAGTGGCACATCAATGTGCGCTCAGATAGCTTTACAGGATAGTTTCTTTTCTTTCTCATTTTGATGAGCTCCATCCTCTTTTTGATTTTGTTAGAGACAATAGGGCTCAAATTTTTTGGGCTATTTCTTAGTGCCAGTTTAGCTCTTTTGTAACTTCTTTTTGTTTAATTCAAAAGTGCAAATATTTAATGAAGATTGGATTTCTAAGGTTGATTTTATCATTGTCTTGCACAAAGTTGCATAAGAAATTAATGCTTGGGGATGCAACAATTATCGTTGGCGGGTCGGGTCACTCTTTTTAACTCTTCATATTTCTAAGGATGATTTTGCCATTGTCTTGCACAAAGTTGCATAAGAAATTAATGCTTGGGGATGCAACAATTATCATTGGCGGGTCGGGTCACTCTTTTTAACTCTTCATTGCTTTCTATGTTTACATACCTCATCACTCACGTTGACATACCTATGAGTATTTTTGAATGATTTGAAAAGAAGATGTTGACATTTTTTGTGGAGGAAGAATCCCAACCAAAACGCCCTGCATTTGTACCTGGGAGGACTTGGATTTCATGCCTCTAAAAGTTGGAAAGGACCGTTAAGAGCCCGCATCGCATTGATTTTCTTACAAAATAAAGACTCAATGCTCCATAATTGTTTGCAAAGAAAATACACCTCCAGCTTGGAGACTCAACACTATAACCGAAATACCTCCATTACTTGAAAGATTATTGTTGAAGGCATGCATTTTCTAAACACCCATTACTCATTGGAAGGTTGGCAATGGTAATACTATTGATGTTATGAACCATGCTTGGATTTTCGAGCTTCCCATCAACGAATGGCCATGTCAAGCTATTGTTCATGAGTTACAAGGTGCCCGAGTTTCCAATTTGCTTTTAAACGGAAGGTGGAACCAACAAATGCTTGAAGCTTACTTTGGTGTTGAATGACCACTAAAATCCTGCAAGTCCACATCTACCGTAATCTTCAGAAAGCTCCAATTGAACTTAAAAATATTCATAGTACCATTACTACTACGACTTAAAAAGTCATTTTTCTGCCACCAGATGACAACCATGAATGGCTCAATAAACTGAAGCTCCATCCTCACGACGCCTATTTTGGTTGCATCTTTTGTTGGATGTTGTTCCTACACATCTTTGGCTTGCCAAGAGGGGCATCTCCCTTGCCTACCCATGGGTTGTTCCAACGCTGAGGATCGGGATCATCATATTTCGAACTGTCTGTTGATTTGCAAAGTTGAGGATATTCTAAAATCTTGGGATATCCTCCTTCCTATGTTAAGCTCGATGTAGCTATTCAAGACCTCCGCACTTGCCCGAGAAACAAAATTGCACTAGTTTGATGCTTCTGCCATCTAACCAATCACCATTGGCGGGCGCATATTGGAAAGATTCACAATCGAGCACATGGCACATCGACTATTATTGCTGCCACCATCATTGAGACTCTCACCATGACACATTTTCACCCATTTCACAATGGAGTGCCAGCCAACCTTTCGGGTTGGTCCTTTCCTCCTCCTAGCATCCCCCC
>NW_018251384.1:24551-39774 GCF_001263595.1 Phalaenopsis equestris | reverse complement strand
CCCCCCTAACCGTAGTGGCTAAAAATGAATGTCGATGGTGCTCTCTTACCGTCCAGAACTACGAGTGCCAGAGCCATCATTCGTGATGAACGTGGCATTGGCATCATCGCTATGAGACAACACTTTCAGCTGAGATATAACTGTCGAAGAAGACTGCTAATATTATGGAAATTTTGAGATCTTCTATGAGAAGGAATGTTTGGCAACTCCAACCACAACTTGCACCTAAGTTTGTCTTTCTTTTATATAAACATGTCTTTTTTTTTTTTTGCATATCTCCAAGGAATGTAATAGGGCGGCTCATTTGTACCAAGTGCGCCCTTAGTGGTTATTTTGTTTTGATGCATGTAGATAATGCTAGGGAACTTTCCCATATACTTGTAGATGGCAAGACTCATTTTGTACATGATTGATGCACACATGCATAGTTTTGTACATTTTTTATATATTAATGCAAATGCATTTTCACGTTTAAAGATCACAGAAGGTGGTAAACTAAACAAATTTTAGAGAATGCTCATTCTCATTTGAAGAATCAAAGCTCACAAAAATACAAAAATATACATCTGTATGTGTGTGTGATATATATATATATATATATCGCCTTAGCCTAACTCATTGGTTGTGATCTTTGATGTAAGACCCTCGGGTCGAAGGTTCGATCCTTGCGTAGGATCGAATTGCACACCTGTCTGGAAGGGGGTCCACCCATCGGTCAGACTCAGGGGTTGATCGGCGATCAACCTTTTAAAATTATATATATATATATATATATGGATTGATGGATACATAAATATGTGTGTAAAAGCATGTGCTTATGAAAGTAAGCATTGATCCTAAATGCTAACTAGCCTGATATGCACAATTCAGTATCAACTTTCTGAAAGCTACACAATAAACGTGTGTTTAGTGTTTGTGTTTGTACGTAACACCCCTGTGAAATTAAGCATTGATCATGTAGCTACTCAATAAATGCTGGTTCAGTGTTAAATAATATGTTAATTAAGTTTGAACAATTCTTTTTACACAACTACAGAACATATTAAATTTAATTTAGCATTTATTTCATCATATTCCTTTATATTAGAATTTTCTACCAATTTTATTAATGGATCATCAATCCTTTATCTATATTCAAGCCAGGTGCTATCCTACCAACTCCCTACTTTAAATATTTTTCATTTTATTCTTCATAATTTCACAGCAAGCATCATAAAATTCTTCTTTTAATAACTCAACTTAGTTATCAGCCTAACCCAACCGATTAAATCAAAATTTATATAACATTTCTTTAAAACTTCATGATATTCCTTCATTTAGTGATATGCCACAAACACCTTCATTGTAATTGCATAATTTACGCCTTAGAAGTTCTGTGATCATCACCATCATTAAGTATCTTATCCTTAACTGCTTGGGGTCAATTCATGAACCCTTGTTCTAAAATATACAATTTATGTCTTCAATTGTATTATATTTTTAATCAAATAAAATTAAAATATTTAAATATATAACAACTGCTACTATAATAGATCTTGCTTAGTAAACAACAATTGAATTGCATGCCCTGTGGATCCAAGTGAACAACAATTGAATTGCCTGCACTGTAGATCCAAGTAGTAGGTAACAAAAAAAAAGAGTACCAAAAATAAAGATGAGTGTTGCAAAATGCGAATTTGTAAGATCCAAATGAAATACTTTAGTAGTGCTAAAGAGAAATGGTGGAAGTCAAGCATATGAAAATAAGATGGTGAATAAATAAAAGTGATCCGAGTAGAACATGTATAGTAGACAGTAGAAAATACACTAATAAGAAAGGTAAGCAAAAACAAAGAGAAAATGATTATATGTTATGGAGATACTTCAAAAAGTAAGAGGCAACATTTTATGCAGCAATCAACAAGAATGAGCAAAAAAAAGCTTCATAATATCAATGCAAAATAGTTGACATGCTATTGTTAAGGACACTTACCAGTTTATTTTTCATTGATATGGACAAATAATCATCAATTCCAAATAAATTAAGACAATATAACATAAAATTTTTTATTAATAATCCAAAAACCTTATAAAAATTTAGCAATTGTTCAAACTTCTTATATATTATATAAGTAGCACTAGTGATAAAAACGTCATAAAAATACCATGCACCAAAATACTTCATCTTGAATACCCTTGTATAAGTATTCCCATAGTTAATATAAAAAGAACATGCACATAATTATGATTCCTGATGGAACTCTACTTGTGTTGAACCATGATAACTAATGTGAGTCACAGAACCATCAGTTCCATCATAAATATCAAATGTATTCAACAAATCTTCAAGAAACACATTTATCGTTGATGCCTACTAAGCCAAGGTTATATAACTTCTCACGCCGGGAAAAAAAAAAGAAAAAAGAAAAATCAATGAAGCATATTTTGTTGCTCTCTTGGCATATATATAATAAATGCACAGGTAATAAACATTTCTAATATAAAACTGTAGAAAAAACATGGGAAGTAACCCTCACATAATTCTTATTATCAATCGTCAACCATAAAACTACATATAAAGGAAAATTAGTCCCTCCTAATTTATAATCTTATCAAATATATCTAGCCTAAATATGGAAAGGAAACAATTCTAAAATAAAGAAATAGGAAGAGAATAAAAACTAATGAAGGAGTTTCTCAAATTATCTCCAATTAATCCAATCATCACTCTTTGAATGGTCGGTCTAGGTAGGGGTGTAAACGAGCCGAACACGAGCGAGCCATCGTGTTCGGCTCCGTTTTATTTTGAGCTCAAAAAGTCTGTTCGTGTTCGGCTCGTTTGCTTAACGAGTCGAACACGAGCTGTTCACGAACAAAGAGTCCTTTTAACAATCTTAATCATGTAATCATAAGACAATAAGGGTTTGAGCAAGATTTAAAAAATTATTATTTATATTAAAACAGCATTTGAATCTAATTTGATAATTTTTATTCTATTTTCTTAATCAATATTTTAATTGGTTATAAATCTTTGTAGCCTTGTAGTCAATTAGATTTTCTTAAAATACTACTTAATATATAAACTTGATGAGTAGTATTTCGAGCCAAAACAAGCCAAAACGAGCCAAACACGAACGAACACATCTTAGTTCGTGTTCGGCTCGTTAACTTATCGAACGAAATTAACGAGTCGAACACGAGCTGTTTGCAAACGAGCCGTTTTGACAGCCCTAGGTCTAGGCCTACCATAGAAAAAAGGTCGATCCTCCTAAATTTCCACACTCCCCCTCAAACTCGATATTAGATGCTATGGAGACCAAGCTTGGGATTAAACTCTGAGAAGTTGCTTAAAGGAAAAGCTTAGGTAAAGGCATCAGCAGCTTGGTGTTTCGGGATGTAGCTTAGCAGTATAATTTCACCATTAACCTTTTTAGAAATAAAGTGTCTGTCACAATTTCAATATGTTTGGTCCAGTCAAGATGCATAGATTCTTGGTAATATTGATAACCGCTTGACCATCAAAAAATAATTCTATAGGCCTATTAGTGGTTTACCACAATTCTCTCAACAACATATGAATACAGATACCTTCATAGATTGTCAGCCAAGTGTTATGTACACTGATCATGCGCTAGTTTTGAGATAACAATTTGTTTCTTGCTTCTCCACATGACCAAATTTCACCATACAGAAGAGTAATAAACTGTGGTGGATCTTCAGTCAGTGAGTTCCTTAGCCCAAATTGCATCAGTGTAGACTTCTACCTCTCTATTTTTGATTCTATCAAAAATTAATCCATAACCAAAAGTCTTCTTTAAAAACCTCAAAATCTTGTAAACAATCTCCAAATGCTCTTAATTTGGTTATTCATACGTTAACCCATAATACTGACTGAGTATGTCATATCTGGCCTAGTAATGTGACATGAATGTTAATTTTCCTTTCAATCTTTGATATATTCCCTTATCAACAAATATATTTTCTCTTCTTTCAGACTGCTTGTTGCGATCCATTGGAGTATCAACCAGTTTTGCATCATCATCAAATGCCTCCTTTAACAAATCTATGATGTATTTACTCTGTGATATAACAATGCCCTTGGTGGACCTTGCTACCTTCATACCTAGGAAATATCTCATGCTTCCTACGTCATTGATTTCAAATTTAACGGCAAGCACTTCTTTGATTTTAAGAATTTTCTTTTCATCATCACCAGTAAGAATAATATAATCCAAATATACTATCAGAGTATAAATCTTACCACGCCGAGTGTATTTTATGAAAAATGTATGATCAGCTTGACCTTGAGAATATTCATTAGATCTCATAGTCAAACATTTCAAATAATGCCATTGGTGCTTGCTTAAGACTATAAATAGACCTTCTGAACATACATACTAGGTGTTTGTTAGAATTATTCTCTAAGTACCGGTGATATCTTCGTATACAATTTTTCTGTGGGATCCCTATTCAAAAAATGCATTTTTTATGTCCAATTGATGTCGCACGACTCCTTATTAGCAGATAATGAGAGAACTTTGTTAGTGTTTAGTTTGGCAACTGGTGCGATGGTATCCTAATAACCAATCTCAAAGGCTTAAATGAAACCTTTTTGCAACTAGTCAAACTTTGAATCTCTGAATACCACCATCAACATTGTACTTGATGTTGAATACACATTTGCATCCAACTGGCCTCTCATCATGAGAAAGTTTAGTAAGAATTCATGTGTCATTATGCTTAAGTGTTTGTATCTCTTCTTCAACAGTTTTTGTCCATTCTAAATTTTAAAAGCTTCATGAATATTTTTAGAAATATGTACAGTATTAAGGTTAGATACAAAAATTTTGTAGGGTGAAAATAGCTTTCATAGTTAAATACTCCTGAATTGGTGGATATTTAGTACAGCCTCCTTGTCATCAACACTAGAAGATAAAGGAGATAACTTAGACTCCTCACCCAAATTTTCAGTTGAGTTTGGACTCGAGTTTTGGCTTGAGTAGTAACGTCTTTGCAAGTTGTCTTCTACCTGCTCAAGGTTCCTCCTTGTGCACACATCAAGTTCTTTGTTATAAACTTCAAGTTGGGTTGGTTGGACTAGAATATGTTCATGAAGTGGTGTTTGGGAAATAGAAGGGTTTTTAGTGGAAGAGGGGCAAGTTGTGAGGCCGTGTAGGTGTCATTAAGTACATCCCAAAATTAAAGTTCATTTGCACTCTCCTCCTGAACATCAGATTTAGGATAGTATAATTGATTTTAAAAAAATTTGACAATAATGGAGTTATATTTTTTAGTAATAAGTGAGTAGTACTTACAGTGTTTTTTGATATCCAAAAAAAAATACGCTTGATGGATTTAGGGTCAAGTTTTGTGTGATTTGGGGAATGAATGTAATGAAAAATACACGCCAAAGAAGTTTAAGTGGTGCAGTAAAAGTGAAAGCTCTGATGTGGAGATAGTTATCCATCAAGGCATGTAGTTTTGTTTTAAAATGAAGTATCAGCTAGGCAATCGATTGATAAGATATGTTACAGTAAAAGCTACTTCACCCAATAAAATATTTTAGAACTAAATGGCAAATCATAATTGAGCAAGATATCTCAAAAAGATGTACGATCTTTCTCCAGCCATCTTATTTTGTAATGGGATCTCAAAACATGAACTCACATTAATGAGTTCATTTTTTGAAAGGTGGAATCCAAAGTATTCTTTCGTATTAGTAGTTTTGAGGATCTAAATTTTGCATTAGAATTGAATTTTAATCATGTCATAGAAGGATTAAAAGATTTGAGTAATTTGAGATTTTTTATTTAATAGGAATACCCAAGTGATTTTAGTGTGATTGTCAATGAATTATACAAACTATCTAGCCCCACTTAGAATCTTTACTATAAAAGATCCCCAAATATCATTTTAGATAATAGAAATATAATATGAGGGTTTGTACAGGATCATGGGATAAACATTTTAGTATTAGGATGACCCAATACAAACCCTCACATTATTTTACAAGTTGACAAATCTCACATTGATAAACATTTTGACAAGTTGAAAAATCTCACATTAATAAGTACTAGATTTTTAATGACAAACAAATAAGGATACAACTTTACAATTCAATTAAAATTAGGATGACCAAAGTGACAATACTATAACATGTCTTGTTTTTCAACAAACACAGACTCGACAAGCTCAAAAACTTGAGGAAAAGATGGAGGTGGGACCACTTGTGTGTTCAGAGAGAGATTTTTCATAGCAGGTATTAACCTTGATGCATTTTAACGCAGCTAATCATCTTCCCCGAATCTACCACCTAAAATTCATAAGAATTTCCAATGAATTAAGTTATACATTTCATATCATGAATAAGTTTAATGATTGAAATTAAATTACAGTTCAATTTTAGAGCATATAAAACAGAAGAGTAATATCCTGAGATAGTTTCATATCTCCTTTTCCAAAAAAATTTTTGTGTTCCATTTGCACGCCTGATACATCTAGATATAGAAGCCTCTTGATAGTTGACTAGAGCACTGATGTCTCCAGAAATATGATTAGAAGCTTCTGAATTTATGATCAAAGGTCTAAAACTTCTACTACTGGCAAGATTAAAGAATGAGATATTACCTTTGCGAGTCAAGAGACTTTTGTGCTGTTGTGAATTACCAAAAAAAGAATTTTTTTAGTACATCAAGCTTTTCCTTGGTGAATCGGTTAATTAAACCTTCGGATGTGGTAGCAAAATTAGTCATTCTTTCTAGATATTTCCTTCCATGTCCATGCTTCCAATCTACACGTATTCCATGGAGTTTCTAGCATGTCTAGGTGCCCAATTTTCTTATAATAGTCACGTGGAACAAATCTTCCAGACTTCAAGTCATGAGGAAAATTATTAGAGTACAGAGCTGAGCTTTCAAAACTTTGTGAACTACCGTTTTCAGTCATCATAAGCTTCTTTCTACTCTCTTTTCTTCTAACTTCAGTAAACGCTTCTTGGGTAGATCAAATAAGTTTTATCACATGATCCTCACTCTAACTTCATCTAATTCCTTATTCCCACTAGGAATTTGATATTTCTCTTCTTCTTTGATAAATTTATACATCACGGAATTATGTGGATATTTCCACACATGTATTAAACATATCCAATTGTAGCCAACACTTTGTCAAGGTGTTAAATATTTTGTGACAGTTAACTCTCCTAGACGAAGATCATGTGGTTTGGTTTCAGTCTCAAACAACTATGCAGCATTCTCAGTGTTGGAATAAATTTCTCTTGCAGCCTCAAAAATTTCTTTAGTTGCTTTGTAGAGCAAGAAATGTTCTCCTACTTCAGTGGTCACTGAGTTTACTAGCCAAGACATAATCATATAGTATTGAACCATGTGGGATGGTTAGGATCATCAAGCACTGAAACTGCGCCTTCTCTCTTGAGAAGTTCCTATTTTCTTTTTCCACAAATGTACATAAACAAGGATTGTGACTGTTGAAGAAAATTATGATCATTGAATTTATGATTTATGATAGAGGAAGAGAGTTCAAGAGTTGTTTGGCTAAAATTTCTGGTGATATAGAACTAACCTCCAAATTAAAATTAGACGTATCCATTCCATACTTGGTCATAACCCTATACATGTTTAGTGATTGTTGTTTGCTTCAGGGATGGAGTCCAACGGCCATAATAAGGATCAGAGGAAGGCCTGCACGCTGGCTGGAGGGATTCGAAGGCTGTAGGAGGACTTTGGGTGATGGTCGGTTGTTGGGATGCTCCGACAGCTATAAGAGCGAGTGAATCAACAGAATGCTCAGATATGTTGGGGCCAAATGTGCAGAGAAGAAGCTGGAAGTGAGGAGATGAGCCCTAAGGTCTTTTTTTATCTCGTTTGTGAGGAGACAAAGTAGTGATGTCATGGAAGATTCAAAGACGAGATGACTAGTGTTTGTCGATGAAAGCTCTAAAGATCTTCACTGGGTTTTGCGGCTAGTGCATATGAGAGAGATAGAAATGGAGATGTCACTGGAGAAAGAGATGTCAAAGATAATGTCTGAGATAGAGAACAAAGAAACCGCTGAAGGTGACGAGAATCGAAGCATTGTTGGAGAGGCAGTCGAGAAGAAGAGAACACCTCGATACGAGACATGGAGAGACCACGCACTCTTCGACCTCAAAGATGAGCAGCAGTTGCGACAAAGAATGACGATGAAGGAGAATTCTAATGTCACGGCTCTGATACCATGTAGAAGAAACATGGGAGAGAACCCTCACATAACTCCTATTACCAATCTTCGACTATAAGGCTACACATACATAGGAAACTAGTCCTAACTTATAATCTTATCAAATATATCTAGCCAAAACATGAAAAAAAAAATATCTCTGAAATAAACATAAATTGAAAGAGAAAAAAAATTAATCAAGCAGTTTCCCAAATTATCACCAATTAATCCCTCCATCACTCCTGGGCCCACCATGGAAAGGAGGTCAATCATCCAAGATTTCACAGAAACAAATCAACACTCCAACAATGTGATTTTTGGCAACCTATGTTCAAAACATGTTGCTTTCATTCCCTTCTAGTGATCATAATTTTGAACATACTCTTTAATCTTAACAGAACACTTTTCTATAATCATTTATAATCCATGTATTCTTCAGGATATCATTAAAACATAGTACAATATCTCCCATGATAATTCAAATATTAATAACTACCTTATCTAGTAAGGAAACTCATCTTTAGGCATATTCTTCAATATAACTCAATTTCATTCTTTCACACAAATCTGTAAAATATTTCATAGTACATTTTACTCAATTTGCTTTAGAAAAATATTTTTCAATAAAGCTCACATCTCATTAATGCTCATAATGATATTTTTCACCTTCTCGTGATGCATTCATCTCTTTTACGTTTCCTTTTTCAATCTTGATATATCAAACCTCAGCAAAATCACATATCACTTGTCCCTTGTCTCGTCTACAATTCATAAATTTCTTCCTCCAGCAAATTGCCTAACATAAAAACCACAAGATTTACAGCTTAAAATTGACTCGCTACCTTTTTTGTAAGTTTGCTGCCATACTTACTATTAGTGCATGTTTTAATTAAAAAAAATATATTTTGAAAATCCATTGGCTTGCAGAAAGAGACAAAAATAGAATGAACAAAACCTTCAAACTAGCTCTGCACTTTAAAACATAGCTAGATAGAAACTAAAAATAGAATAATTTTGTTGGGTTATGGTCATGCAGGACAAACGTAATCTGCTAAATGATTTAATCAATTTTAAAGGAGTCGTGTATCCACACAAGTTAATTTAGTTAAATCAAATACATGTGTTTTAAGACACTAAGAATGAATGCTTAATGGCATAAATAGAAACATATGTAGAACATGATTGATCAACAAACAAATTTATTGAAAATTAATGAATTTAAGTGCAAAAGTGGCTTTCAAAATGTAGACAAAACTCAATAGCCATTATTTTCTAGTAAGTCTAGAACCAAAATTTGGAAAGAAAATGGATAAAAAAGTAGTATTTAACATGACTAAATCAGAGCCTAAATGAAGAAGTTTACATGTTTCTATGTTTTCAATTATCGAAGTCGTCATTGAAAATAATTTTAAGTTAGGAAAATATTGGCAAAGTAATAAAAAGAAGCTAACAGTATAAATTTCAAAATCTCAAAGTGTCATTAGAAAATTGTTAAAAAATTGTTCGCCAAATTAGCACATAAACTACCAAGCAAACAATAGTAAAACATAATATTTGAGTAGTTGCTCGAAAAAATAGTACTAAAAAAATGCTTCTATCTCATAACTCCACAGAACACCGGACTAAGGAGAAACCTACCGGAGCATGCAAATGAAGAGACAAGAAGTTATAGATGAACGTTAATTTAAAATGCCTTTCACAAGAACAGTAGGGCATCAAATTCCTTAATAGATTTTATCGAAAAAAAGCATAAGGCAGTCAAGGGGGGCACATGAAAAATTAAGGACTTGCCTTCAGCTTCACCATGAAGTTGTCTGGATTAAGAAAATTCTAAACTGTAACAAATACATGGAAATTGCACCCCTGAATCTGACGCCAGAAGCAATGATGAAGGGACTATTTGTGGGCCTTCAATACCAGGATGAAAAGACAGGTACTTTAATATTAGTAAAGCCTGCCACAACATTCAGAAGAGCCACAATAGCAAGCCTTCTGCTTTATGTTTCCCTCAGAATCACGGACTTGGTCTAATGTATAGTTATAGTGATATGTCAGTTCTTGTAATGGCGGAATATTATCAGCAGCAAAAAACATGATGTGAGGCATCCGCTTGTCATCATGGTCATAGAGAACATTCTGTGCGTAAAGGTTAGGAGAACAGCTATGATTAATAAATCGCCCTACATTTCCATATTCTGCTGCGTCAATAGTAAAACCTACACTTTCCACAGTATCACATTCAGCACTAGATTGCAGTCCTGGTATAAGATTGGGAAGGTCCTCCCATAAAGAGTGATCATCATAATTATGACCAATGTCAAAGAGATACTCATCATTGGTTCTCAGTTCAGCATCGCCATCTTCAAGCAACTCTCCTACATACTCACATATAAAAGTACCTGATGTAATGGATTTCAAGGATCTGACCCCCCATCCTCTTCCTCTGGTCTTGAAGATCTCTAGTTGCATTCTAATACCACGTTGACTAACCCTGTTGTGGCATGACAGAGAACATTTACAAGAAGGACCACACTCATAAATGAGCGGCTTTGCTTGAACTATAGCACCATTGAAGTTAAATGGAATTTCCCCACCATTTTTAACAGCACAAGCACACTTTTCAGAATCTGAGCAACCATCAGTACAATCGCAGCCCCTGGGAGGTGCTTTGGCATAATACGAAGGGTAAATGCTTTTGGTAATATACTTAAAAGATACTGGCAGTTCATTGTCAATTGTGTTAACCACAGCAATAGGCATTTTCTCTTTTCCTTGAGATATATCTTTAACACAGAGACCTTCACGGACCTTCAACTTTGCAGACCTTCTTAGTTCTTTAAGAGCAAGCTCTGGTTGCCCAGCCATTCTTCTCAACTGGAACTTGAAGACATTAAATCCATGATTGCCTACCTCTTGCCAATATGACTCCACTTGATAAAGCCCATCATAAGTGAATGTTGAGAATAGCTTGCCCTTCGTATCATGAGAATCACTTCCTTTCTCTTTGAAACCATGAATCACCCTCACAGGCGTCCGAGTACCTATACTGTTCTTCAATGACAGATTACCACGCTCAAGTTTTTGATCACCAAGCTGTTTATCTCCTCCAGCTACAGAAGTTCCTCCTGAACCAGAATATATCAGGACATCTGAACTGTTCATATCATCCTGATATCCACCAGAAGCCACTATGCTAGTCGCCAGTAGCATGCCACTTTTATTCGTAAAATCTATACCACCTTGAAATGGACGGTGAAGACCAACTATTGAGAGCTCTACCCTAAAATGGAATTCATCACCAATTTCAACTCCAGGAACATTTCCTATTATTGGTTCACCACTGTTCACCCACTCGCCATTATCTTTAAGTATTGATGCAGCTGGCAGATCAATCCGTTTAATTTTACCTAACTGTTTTGTCCTAGACTCCTCTCCTTGCAAGAGTTTCCTGCATATAAGCTGAAAAAGTCGCAAAACCCTCTTAACTTTATGCCTTGCCACAATTTCTGCATTAGCACCACCTTTCTGACATGATTCAGGAGGAACAAATGGGGTCATGGTGATACTCAGTTCATTGTTTTCTTCCAGCATACTATCATCATCAACATTAAGGCATTTGTTCTTCTTTTTGTATGAAAAAATGTCATTTGAAGCACAGTTCTTGTCAACAGATCTCTTCTCCTTCGTAATTTTGCTCTTTGGAACAATAAAATCAGAACTTACTGCACAACGTTTCTTTGGATTCCTCCATGGACAATTTTGTGCAGCCATCAGAGCCTGAATAATCACCCTCTCGCCAGTAGCAGTTAAAGAACCGTCACTTTTACCTGGAGTGTAGTCTTTGTAGGGAATCATTTCTGTCAATTTCCTCTTCTTACTATTATCTTGGTTAATCTCATTTTCCTTTCGTATAGCCTTTTCATCCTTTCGCTTATTTCCAGATTGTGGTTTAGCAATGAAATGTGACGGAATAGTAGCATTTGCTTTAGTTTGAATGTTCTTGACAGCTTGATCAACTGTGCAGGCTTCTAGTGTTTTTTCAGAACTTGAGCCAACAAAGAATTCATTTAATCCACTTTTCATTAATGATTTCCCATACAATCCACTCTGTAATGAAGATTTCATCTGAACATGACCAGTAGCACCTTGAACTCTAATGTTCTTGTCAGAATTAGATCGAACCAGAACACTTTTATCAAACCTAGTTTCTTTCCCCTTAATTGCTTCAGAACTTTTTCTGTCAGCAACCACAACTTTTTCAGAAGATGAAAGATTCACAAATCTGTCATTTGCTCTTGACTGATTCATCTTTGACTTCTCACGATTGAAGCTATTTTCAACACCTGAAACTTTTGGAGAGACATCTATCAGTATTGATTGCTTCTCCCGAGGCATGCTTTCAACTGCATGTAAAAGATTTTTACTAGCTGCAACCAATGCAGAACTTTCAGCCATTTCTTGCTGCTGTAAAATAGGCTTCTTCTCCCCATAAAAGGTTTTGGATTTTGGAGAACTAATTTTCTTGCTTGCTTCATTTCTCTCCCCCCCAACCAAACTCTTATCATTCAGGGTAGGAGCGGCAAGAACAGGCTGATTATTATCTTCCCTGATACTGCCAGAATTTGGCCCGCATCCATGAGGAAATTGACGAATTGCCGACGCTTTCCTCCTCCTTGGAGGACCATACATCTTCGAATAGCAGTGTCTATCATGAAACCTAAGTGGGTCTGCGCTCTCTTCCATTACCTGTAGCACTTCCAGTTTCAACTTCTTGGGATCGCTCACTATTTTGTTTTCTGGTGCATGTTTATCCTCGTTTTCCTGCTGCACTTCCAATTTCACGGTCTTGGGTTCAGGCTCCACATTTTTTTCCAAAACATCGACGCTCTCCATTACCTGTTGCACTTCAAGTTTCGTGATCTGTGCGTTGTTTCCCAGTACCACAGCTGTCGAACTCACTGTTCGCTCCGTCATTTCGGGAATCAAAGCCTCCACCGAGCAAGGAACATTCAATGGCTCCTCCAAAGCCAGTGAAGAAAGAGCAGTTTCCTTCGCAACATTGGAAGCCGCTAAAAACGTATCCGCGTGGGCTACCTTACCATTCTCCAATCTCACAGGAAAAGAAGTCTCTTCCACAGACTTTGGGCGCAATTTGCCTGCATTAGGACCACAGCCATGGGGAAACTGGCGGACGGCGGAGACTTTTCGCGGTCTGTACTTCGACGTTGTTTCGGGTGACACCTGGAACATCTTATTGATAGGACTGGAGTCACTCTTCTGGGAGGGAGGGGGAGAGAATTCTAAACCCTAGAAAATAAAACGAATTGCTGTGGCAAAAAGAAGAAATGATCTGATGGAAGTTGGAACGTAGAGAAGAAGGAAATGATCTGATGGAGGTTGGAACGTAGATCGATGGCAGGTAGATTTCCTAGGGTTTTTAGCAGGTCCAAGGCAATTATGTTGCAGTAGAGTGTCGAGGTTTGCAGTACAGAAACAGCGCCCTTCATGATTTTTAATAATTATATTAAAAAAAATTGTCTATTCTTTCTCTCTCTTTTGAACCACATAAAAATATACTCATTATATATTTAAAAAATATATGATAAAAAATACAATTCAAATTAAAATGCCTGTTACTTTTTATCAGGTATCATTCATTTATAGTCTACCTCAAATGAAATTACTTTAAAGCATTTGGTATAAGATTTGATTCATGTTCAAACTTTTTTTAAATAGTATTGAATAAGATTTGAACAATATTCCAATACTATTCAAAATAGAGTTTGAGAAAAGACATAACTCTATTTGAACAACATTTGAGCTTTATTTGATCATATTTTAATGTAGTTCATGGTGGCAAATATAATAGAATGAATTATTTTAACGAAGTAAGTATGGCTAATGCAATAGAGTAAGGATAATCACAACAATCATAAAAGTAAATTATATCATAGATAAAAATTAATGTAATTCTAAAGATAAAACAAATAGCCATAATAAAAGAAGGTACTTTTCAATAAGTAGTCATATTTAATCCTAAGAAATTCTTAAACATATAAAACGATTTTTCAATTTCCAAAAAAACTTACAAAATTAAGGGTTTGTTTGGGCCAGCTGCAATTTATTGAATAATCTGCTGATAAGTTAGGTGCGGTGGTTATTACAAATTTTTATTTTTTAGAAAAGTCAAATCGCAACAAGAAAGTTGTCACCGCGCGCATAAGCTGCCAAAATGCAGTTTACCTGAACAGGTCATGTGTGTTTTCAAAACGCCACCGCATCAAATAAGCTGCCCCAAACGGACTCTAAGGGTTTATTTGGGGTGTTACAGCTTTTAAAATGGTTGTTAAGAAGTTGTGGTAAAGACAACAACTTCTTAGAAAGCTCATTTGGGAATTATAAATATACATTTTTTTTTCCAAAAAATCAAGCAACAACCTTCTTACGGTCACCGCACTTTAACTGATCAAGTTGAAATAAAAAACTTACAAACATAGAAATTTCTAGAAAGTAGTTCCTCAAACGAAGCCGTGATGATGGTCTGAAATGCAAAGCTAGAAGAAAGATGTCCTAAATAGATTCTAAGTTCCCATAAAAAATAAGGTCTTTTCTTATGCTGACCGGTGAAAATATAATTAATAATGCTGTTAATATTTTTACGAGAAAAATATTACGTTTCAACCCATTGGAGAACAACTTTTTTTGTACATAGCTAGTCTTTTTCAGACTTCATGAATATGCTAGATAGAAATGGATGAATTATTTAAAAAATATGCTACATTTTTCCTATAGAATCTCTCGCTGCACATTATTTTCATAAACAATTTTTCAAACCTAAATTTGAGAAAAAATTGTATTACTAATCTAATTTCACATGATTTGAAAACTTCCATGATGTTAACATGATTTACGGGTCCGTTTGGGGCAGCTTATAAGTGTGGGCGGCGTTTTCAAAACGCCGCCATACCGTTTGGTTCGCGCTTTTCGCCAGCTTATCCGAAACTGCGTTTGGGTTTTTACACTAAAC
>NW_018251384.1:12673-24518 GCF_001263595.1 Phalaenopsis equestris | reverse complement strand
GCGGGCCGCGTTTCAGGATAAGCAGCTTATCCTGAAACGCACAAGCTGCCCCAAACGGACCCTTAGTTTGAGCAATAAATCCTAATTTTATGATCTTTGTAAGGAAAAATAGAATGGAAACAATATGAGTTAGCTTTTTTCTAATTTCTTTATGAATGAACATGTGAACTATTTACTTATTAAATAATAGTGGATTGAAATAAAACCAATTTCATGTTAAGTGAAGTTTCTCTACGTATACTTTTATCACCCACATATATCACTATTGTCAAATCCTAACGTAAGGACTTCAATATTTAATTCATTAGACAAAGTGATAAATGCAGGTCAATATTAGAAGGGGGAGTACTTTGTTTATTATGAATAAGTGGCATGACACTCATCTCATTGCTCCACGACTCTATTTTAGTCATGTATATTTTGTCCTTCTAGTATACTTATGACTTTGAAATGAAAGAAAGAAATATCTCTAATCTAGGAAACATATGAGTATGTAATTCAAAAGATAATACAATTTTATAACACAAAGAGTGTAAATCAAGTGATATAGCATAAGAGATGTGATAGCGGGTAATTTAATGTGTAAATTTTGAAAATTTTTATCAATATTACCAAATTACAGACGACAAATATATAATAAATATGTAATATAACCCCAACAAAAATACCTTTTATGAAAATAGTTTATCATTTAAAACTCTTTTAAAACTGCCAAATCACCGTTTAAATTAACGCAAGTATACATATCGCTCAAGTAATAAAAGGCTCTAATGGAGTCCTAGTATGGATCCCACATGTAAGTTGGAAAATCTTTTAAGTAAGCATTTGAATTTATTTTATAATTTAAAAATACAAAAAAAGTAAAGTGCAAAGTTTGAATATGAACTACTAAAGTGAATGCTATAAAATATAAAATGCAGATGTAAGATTACAGAAGTTAAACTATACTAAATACTAAATTTTCAAAAGTAAAATTACGAAAATTAAACAAAAATTAAACAAAGAATTAAACAAAGTTTTTGTTGTGACAGAAAGTTAAAATTTAAGAAAGCATCATTCCCCTTTACAATGTGTATATGGATTGTGAAGAAATTAAAATCATTTGAAAATTTATAAAAACTATTTTGTGTCAAATATGAGCAATCCTATTGTTTACCCTCTTTTGGGTGTTATATAGAACATTGACTAATCCAAAGTTTGGTCCCTAATTTTGTGGTTAGGCTGGGAGGATACCGGTTGCCACTCCAGAGCTCCCACTACTCCTTCACCTGAGGGCTAACAATCTTGCATCAGGTTCTAATTAATTGGACCAAACTGGTGATTTTAATCTATCACCTTAAAATCTCCAATTCTGCATCCAATAAAGTATATTTCCTTATTTATTTGCATATTTCCATCCAATAAAGTATATTTCCTTATTTATTTGCACCCAATCCCATAGATGACATACTCTCCCATAAAATCAAATGTGATTCTCTCTATGTTGTAGAAATCATATCTCTTTCAGAACATATGTTTCTCAACAAGTTTTAACATTTCAAATAGTCAGATCGAAAAGTAAATAAAGATCGGAGTTCACATCATCACAAATTATTAACATTTAAAACCGTAGAAAATAAAATCAATTCTTCACAAAATCATATCTCAAAGTAGGGAGATGGATAAAGAAGACTACTCAGAATTCATGAGAAGGATACGACAAAATATGGATTTCATATATAAAAATAAGTTTACAAAACAAAAGAAATAAAAATACAACTTACCTCACAATCATTCCCAAACAAATCCCTAGAAGTTCTCTCCAAGCCTTTCTCTCTTTACAATCACTCCCAATTCTCACTTAGAAGTGTAATGAAGAAGAAATCTCCCATCTTCCCTCTCCTCTTATAACCCTAGAAGAAAATCTCCTCTTCTCTCTCTCTCTTTCTCTCTCTCACGCTAACTTTCTCTGTCTCTCTTTCTCGTCTCCTTCCAACTCCTCTCAACTCTTTGAAGTCTTCCTCTTTTATTTTGGGTTGTCTCCTCTTGAAAAGAATTCAAAATTGCCTCCAAGAGTTTCCTCCTAAAGTTAACTATTTTGAATTCAAAAGATGTGTTATTTGATCCAAGAGATATATTCCTTCATAATAGAACCCTTTAAAGTGTCTAGATGTATTGAATCACTCCAAAAGGTGTGTAGAACAAATTTCATTTTGAAATTCTTGCAAAATTCATCTCGAGCCGCCTTAATTTGCAAAAAGTCGTCTCTAGTGCATCATGAGCCAGCTCTCTAAATTTTGGCACATGATGCGCCTATCTGGTGCATGATGCGCCTATCTGGCGCATGATGCGCCATAATCCCAAAATTGGTTGTTTTGGCTCCAAATTTCATCCTTTTTTGTCATTTTTGCTCCAAATGCCTAAAAATGATTTACTTGCAAAAAAACATGAAAATACCCTTCTTTAAAGTGCAATATCACCAAAAAGAAGCATAAAATATGTACTTAAAACAGTATATTATTTTGGTGTACCAAAATCCCCTAACCAACAGAAATATAGTTATGCAAAATTTATAAAGTTGACGCCACTTTACAACGGTGTCAATAACTTGATGTGGTATTTTATGAATAATAACATTAAACTCTTAATGTTGGTATTCTACGCAAGTATATGTATTGTTATCAAGTAATATAAAACTTTCTTTTCAAGCCCCAAATATCGATCTCACGAGGAAGTTTTAAATTTGAAAGATAAATTAACTAGGAAATTCACAGAAGTAAAACAACATTACTGTTACTAATTCTAAATGTTTAAGATACTATCAAAGCTAAATTATTAACTACTAGCAGAATTTAAATGCAAGATTTAAAATTAATAACTACTAAACTATGTTTATATGATGAAGTTTTCTAATATTAAAAAGCATCTTTCCCACTATAATGAGTTTTTGGTGAAATGAGATAAAATAAATGATTTAAATATGTATTATGCCAAATAGAAGCAATTTTAATTCTCTACCCTAATTCAGGTTTATAGAAAATCATTGGTTAATCTTAGGTTTACTCCCTAAATTCGTGGCTAGGCTAGGAGGATACTGGCTCCCACTCCAAAGCTCCTACTTCCCTTTCCCTGAAGGCTAATTCTCGCTTTAGTTTTTAAACACTAAGATCAAATTGGGGATTTTTAGTCTGCACCCTAGAAATCTCAAATTCTACACCCAATAAAGTATATTTTCCTATTTATTTGCATTTAATTCCATAAACAAAATAATCCTTTATGAAATTAAATGTGATTCTCACTCTGTTGTATAACTCATACTTCATTTCTCGGATCGTATGTTTCACAACATATTTTAACAATTCAATTGGCCAGATCGAAAAGTAAATTAAGAGCGAAGTTGAAAAATCATCACAATTTATTTTAAATTTTAACATTGACACATCTGAATTATCTCTTCATTTCACCATATCTCAGAGTAGGGAGAAAGATAAAGGAAACTACTCAGACTTCATGAGAAAGATACAACAAAACACAAATTTCATATATAAAAGAAAGTTCATACTATAATAATAAACAAACAACACTTATCCCGACAAATGCACCATTTAAAAACTCAAAACTGTATAGAAAATAACTCACTAATATCGTAAAATGATGTTAAGTGGCAAGAAGTGAGCATAAGGGAGAGATGGGTGGCGAATAGAGGCGAATGAAGAGGAAGGAGGGCCTTTTTTATGATCAATTTTGGCTCTAAATAGAACCTAGGGTCGGTTCTCCAATAGGTGCATCCAAAAACTCTTCAAAAAACGTCCAAATTTATTGAATCTTCTTGAAACAGGACCTGCACCGACATTGGCGCTGTCGACGCCCATTCTGGCACTGTCGGCACCAATGGTCCGTAATTAAAATCGGTCTTCTCTCTCAAACGGCACCTTCGGCGCTAAATTTTTTTTCAATTTCTCCATTTTAACTCCAAATTTCATCATTTTTGCTTCATTTTTGCTCTAAGTCCTAAAAATCAACAACCTGCAATAAAACATAAAAAATATCTTCCATTAAAGTGAAATATCACCAAAAATGAGTATAAAATATGGGTCTAAAAATGCATATATTTTTTGTGTATCAAAATCCCTCAAACTTAAATGTTACTTGTCCTCAAGTGATCCTTTACTACATAAAAAATATGATAAAAATATGACTCATGGCTAAGATTTTAACTTTTAGATTTCTATATTTTAGCCCACTAAATACAATAGTATAACTTAAGAAAAATTTAAAATAACTCCAGTTAATACTAAAAGTATAAGAATATCTAACCGTCAAGTCTAAGATTTTGATTCTCTATTCTTTTCAAGAAAAATTACAAATTATTCTTATTAAAGCCACTTAGAATATTCATATGAAAAAGAACTTCATGAAACTTTACTAGTAAATATACTAATACTTAAATATAAGTTTAAAAAATGTTGTCAAGCCTTCTCTTTAAGTTGATTCAAGTGAAACCAATTTTTAATTAGGCATCTCCTCAAGCTTCTTCTCACAACTTTTCTTTTCCTTTTCTTTTTATTTTCTCTTTTTATTGTTTTTATTATTATTTTTTTACTCAGGATCTTTTCAATCCTTTCTTTTTTTTTTCTTTTTTAAGTATGATTTTGAACTTCACTATCCTCTTCTTAAAGTTAAAAACTTTTCACATTCCTTCACTTTATAAATTTATATTAGCTTTAAAGATTTTTTGTAAAGTTTTAATCTTTTCTTCTTACATGAATCTCTAACATTTTTAATATTTCAAAAATACAAATTCCTTTACTTAAAATAAAATAAACACAGTCTTATTCTTTCATACCAAATATCTTAATCTATAAAATTAAATTTATAATTTAAAAATTTTTACTTAAGTTTACTATGTATTTAGAAATATAAATATTATTATCTAAAGTTATCCTCTAATACCAAAGGTCATGTTAAAAAAAACTATTAAAATATTTGAAAATATAGCTAATTGAGGACAAATAAAATTAAGTTTCTTTTCCTTAAAAAGGAATTTTTCTTTGCCCCCCAAACTTAAATTTTTAAAAGATTTTGCATGAAAATAGAAAAATAAAGGGTGAAAGAAAACATTTAATACATAAAGAAAAGACATACCTGTTGAAGGTTCTGATTTGAAACTTAACTCTGAAATATTACAAGTGCTAATATGAAAAGCTACAAGACTTAAAACATTAAATAATACATAATACATATAAAAAATTTCTGAGAAAGAGTTACTACAAATACATCCAACAATGTACTAAAAATACTATCCAACAATGTACTAAAAACTAATAACAATACTCAAATGGTTCCCAATGTAATAACAGTCTCACAAATCTACAGTTCACAATTCAACATAACATTTAAAATAAATTGTTACACATTTAAAAATAAACAGTCTCAACAATAAAGTTCAACCAAACATAAACTAAATAAAAATCTAACTAAAGCATCACCAATCATTGTCTTCTTCTTCTTCTTCTTCCACATCCAAATTTTGATGCTGATATGGAGTAAAAACAGGGTGAGTAGGAAACTAAATTGAGTGATCACCCCTCATGTATCTGACCATTGCATCATCATAAGAAGCATCATATTCAAACTTCTTTCTTATCAAATCATCATTGTGAGCATTTCTGGCCTTCATATTTTCCATCCTACTATCTATTCTTAAGATTTCTCCCAGTTGGATCATCATCTACTTCATAAGTTCCTAAATAGTTCCTAAATAGTAGGGGTACTTCCTAAATAGTAGGGGTACTAGAAGTACTTGAAATAGAAGGAATATCCCTGGTCCTGCTTCCAGATCTCCATCCATAAGTCTATTCATAAGTCTTTATATTGACAGACCCAATAGGTTTTAGAGGTTCAATCCTCTCCTCATCTTCTCTATAATCGACTCCTGCCTGTTCACATAGTCTGAAGATTAGGGCAGGGTGTGCTAAGCCTCTAGTAGTGTCTCCAAAAGCAATAGATCGAGTGTTCTTATAAATAATAGAACCTACATCTATCCTTTTCATCTGCTGGATACAGAAGTTCAAGATGACTCTATCCTTTGTAACCTCACTATGCTATCCTTTGTAATGATGATTTGAAGTTCCAGAAATAAAGTATATAAAGTAGTGTCAGGCCTTAGATACTACATTTAACATAGAAAGAGGAAAGTTTACCTTAACACCATTTTTCACCTTCCAGTTCATCTTCCATCAGTAAGAAAAAAAATAACTTCATCCAAGGCCTCATTTGTAGTAGAAAATGATTTGTACTGGCAGCTATACACATCTTTTAACTGATAAAATTCATTAATCTTCCTCGGAGTAAACTCCACCATTTTCCCACGAAAAAACAAATAGCCTTTAGAAGTTTCCTTAAAATTGGCATAGAACTCCATCACTACCCCAATAATCGCCTTGGCAGTAAAGTAGCGAAAATTCTCCCACTGCCAAGCATTGATTATTCTTTCAACTTCTCCGCCCAGATTTTTAAATCATCAATCCAGAATCACTTTTTTAGTTGTAAGTAGACTATTGAAGCAAATGTTGGCCTTGTAGTTGACAACCTTTTTATAATCAAATCTACCTTTCTGTTTCCTTTGCTCATTCTAGGTGCCATGGTAAATCTACAAAAATTTGATAAAATCCAAATTTGATAAAATCAATCTACAAAAATTTGATAAAATCCAAATAAATTCCAAAGAATTTTGAAAATCACAATGTGGATCATTTTAAATTTAAATCTACCAAGTAATTATTCTTCGCAAAAGGATTTTCTCAAAATCTTCCAAAAAAGTCTTAAAATTTTAGATCTCGGTAATGTAAGATAAATCCTTGGTGAAAATAAAAAAATTGAGTTTAAAGTGTAGTTCTCAACAAGAGAAGATGAAATCCAAACTTTATTTGCCTTAAAATCACCTCAAATCCGAGCAATAGCAAGCCCTAGGTGCAAAAATCAGAGATTGAAGGTGACTTAAAGGGTAAAAATGGCATTTTACTGTGCAAATCACAAATTTGAAGGGTGTTTGGGTCGGTTAGGGTCGAGGACGCCGTCGGCGCCCATGCCGGTGTCAGTGGCCAGAAATTCATATTTTGATTTTATTTCAAATTTCAATTTTATTTCATTGTACTCCAAAGTCTATTTAGTTTTTTTGAACACTAATTTTTATCTAAATATAATTCACAAATAAGTATTTTCACAAACAACACCAAATTAACTTTTAACTTTTATATACTTTATATACGAAAATACACTTTTTACAAATATATTTTTCTAATCACACTTCCACATCCTTAAAGAAAACTAAATTATAATTCAACGTCGAAATCAAGCCGCAACACTATAACGCTGACACAAAACTATACACAATCAAAGTCAATAAAGTTCTAAAACAAACTAAAGTAAGTTAAATCCACACAATTACAGAAGTATTTTAAACTAGTAGAGAGTTCAACTTCTTCAATTATTCTGCCTCATCTTTAGTACTTTCTCCTCCTCTAATATCTCCCATAGACTGGTAATGAACATACAAATTGTAGAAGGGTTAGTACGAGAATTGATAAGTCAAATTTTCATCGATCCTTCCATTTTTCTTGAATATCTGCACCAATTCTGCTTTAATTGTCCCAATATGATCAAAGTTCTCCTACATCCTCCAATCTAGGTGATCAAAAAGGTAGTTAGGATTTCATATTGCATTCATAATACTCTAAAGTTCTCTTTCTATTTTCATCATTTTCTTCTCCAAAGTAATTGAACTTCCAACTGTTAGTGGCATCAATAGTGTTGAAGCGTGTGATGAATGATCCAAATTAACATCTAATGCTTCATTTCCATTTCATATATAATTTCCATCAATAAGAATCATGGGCTCCTGAGGTAATAAAACTTTCTCTCAAATTTCATATGGAACTTGAGATTGACTGCAAAATAGGAAAATTGTGGAAGGATGCCCCAGTCAATATATTGGCTCATTCATAATAATACCCATAACAGATTTAAAAATAATAGACCCCACATCAATGTGTTTTTCTATTTGAATGTAATAGTTTAAAATGACACTTTCTCTTGTAACTCTACAAATCTTCATGGTAGGGAGTAATTTTGCAGATATGAAGAAATGCCATTGTTTTGATATTGGATTAAGCAGTGAAGTAGAGAAACTAACATATCCCTCATCTCTGATTTCCCAATTATCATTTTCATCTGTCAGAAAATTATATACTTCTTGCATCATATCTCTCATTGTGATAAAATTTGTATAATGATAGATTGGAACGTTTTATATCAAATACAAATCATTAATTCAAGCTAGAGTAAATGGTACGGCCTTATCTCGAATGAAGATGACTCCTTAGGTAATTCCATGAACGACTGGTACTACAATTACAACGGTAGTGTAGCACATAACTTCTCAACATCTTTGCACAATAATTTTCTCAATCTGTGAACTTGGATTACTCAATCCATGATTAACAAAGCCTCTTTCCTTGATAGGTCTCTTCTTCATGATAACTTTGTCTTATAATCTCTGCCCGTCAAAACTGATAAACTTTCTTCTATTAAAAACTCCATACCTTGAAGTATTTCTAGAATTGGAAGCCATGGAATTTGAAATTAGGAAGTTTCTGGACATCCAAGGCAATTTTTAGGACTTTAAAACCACCTCTCGGCGGTTATTGAGGAGTGAAATCCCGCCAAAGTCCACCGAATTTGCTCTGCATGTGCAAAACTGCTCGGGACGCCGTCGACGCTCTCGATGGCATTGTCGACGCCATGGTTCATTAGGCAGGCGCCGTCGGCGCCAGAGGCCAAATTCACGTCTTTTATTTTTTTGTTCATTTCGATTCCAAATTTTCCTCTAATACCATAATTTGTCTTAATTTATGATAGATAAAATTATTTAGGACTAAAAAATACTATTATTCTCTAAGATATAAATACAGTTATTAACAAAATAGTATTAATATATATAGATTTATATATGGGCTGCCTCCCACAAAGAGCTTGGTTTAACGTCGTCAGCCCGACATATCATTATTTAGTCATGATGACTTAACATTAAAACTTCTTTAAATTTTGGTATGTGTCATTCATAATAATGTTGCAATCGATGTCCATTAACTTTAATTATTTTTCCAATTTTAGGATTTTTAATAATAAAAGTTCCATAATGATGCACTTTAATCACTTTAAATGGCCCTAACTATCAGGATTTCAGTTTTCCTGGAAATAATCTCAATCTTGTATTATATATTAGAACTTCTTGTCCAAGTCCAAACTTCTTGTTAATAATCTTTTGATCATGTCATTTTTTCTTTTTCTCTTTATAGATTTTTTCATTATCATATGCTTCATTTCTAATCCCCTCTAGTTCATTGAGTTGCAATAATCTTTTCTCACCAGCATATTTTAGATTAAAATTAAATTCCTTAATAGCCCAAAATGCTTTATGCTCCAATTCTACTGGTAAGTGACATGTTTTTCCAAAAATAAGTCTATGTGTGGACATTCCTATAAAAGTCTTATAAGCAGTTCTGTATGCTCAAAATGTAATATCTAATTTAGCAGACCAATCCAATTTATAGGGATTTACAGTTTTTTTTCTAAAAATTTGTTTTATTTCATGATTTGATATTTCTGTTAGATCGCTGGTCTGAGGATGATAAGCAGTAGAGAATCTATGTATAATATCATCTTTTTTTTATCAATTTCTCGATTCTCTTATTTCTAAAATGGGAACTGATCCCGACTGTTTATATGCAACAGTATAACAATGTCTTTGATGATATTTTTTACTTATGTTTCCTTACCATGCAACTGAATCAAAAACTTGATCATAACTACGCAAGTATACGTATCATTATCAAGTGATATATAACTTTTTGATTATAACCTGAATGTCAAACCCACAGGACAGGGAGAATATGCAATATGCACTATTGAATAACAAACTTTCTATTTTAAAAAGACAATTACTTAAACTATAGATATTTTCGTAGTAAGTAAAATTTAAATCATTTTGATATTTTTTGGTATTTTGATAAAACAATAAAAACTTCTAAAAATAACTTGAGTTTAAGAAAAGCACTGAATATAAAAAAATCTTTCTCCTCGGAACATATCTTTCTTCTTATCATGAATCAGTAATAAGTATATAAATTCTATTGTGGAAGTATGAAAATTGTGTTATACCAAATAGGAGCAGTAATATTCTTTACCTTTTCTAGAGATGATATAAAGAACATTGGCTAATTTAAAATTTGAATAGTTCTGAAGACCGGCTAGGCAGGGAAGATACTAGCTCTCACTCTAAAGTTCCCTCAATTCCCTCCACCTGGGGGCAAACATCTCGTATCTAAACCAAAGTTAGGGGCTTTAGCCTGTCACTATAGAGTCTTCTAACTCTACACCCTTCAAAGAATATTTCCCTATTTATTTGCACTCAATCGTATGAACTATATTCTCATTTATATAATTTCATGTGATTCTTTCCAATTGTTGACTGAGATAATACCATCCTGGTTCTTACTTGTTCTGACAACAAATTTTAACATCAAGATGGGTCAGATCAAGAAGTAAATGGAGTGCATGGAATTAAATCATGGCAACTTCTTCCAACATTAAAGTTCAATACTCTCCACAACTTCCATCCAACACTTTAATTACTTATCATTTTAAGGAGCAATATAAAGAAAACTACTCAGAATCCATGGAGAAAACAAAACCACACTTTAGTTTAAAAGTAAAAATCATTGTAAAACCAACAAGAAGTCTTAATTAAAACCAAAAGTAGTTTAAAAATAAAAGATAAAAAATTATCTCAAATCCTCCAACAAACTCTTGAAGTTCCTTTGAATCTCTTCTCTTTTACAACACTCTTACTCTCAAAATAAAATTAAAAACAAAAAGGATAAAGTAAATTTGTGGTGCTTGAAAACCTCTCAAAAATTATCTCTAACTCTTCTCAGAACTCCCCCATTCCAAACACTTTTAAGGACTTTTAAGCACACTTCAAAAAGTCTCCACTTCCTTCTTTTATAAATCTCCAAGAGCTGCCTTGATAACTCTTCATGTCTAAATTCAATGTATTCTCCAAAGGATGTCAATGCCATAACGACAGGGGCCCGAGAAGAGGGTATACCGGTAAGGCAGTGACCCGGAGGTAGGCATGTGACCAAAAGAAAATATGTTGAGATTTTCTTATTGTTTTTAATGATATTGCACTTTAAAGAAATGTATTTTTGATGTTTTGTTGCAGGAATGATGAATTAGGGTCATTGGAGCAAAAAGATATAAAAAGGAGCAAATTTTGAGCGAAAAGGACCAAAATGTGAAGATTTGAACTAGGCCGCCGACGACACACTCGGCCCCACCGACAGCAAGTCCCTACCGACAGCTATTTTTTCCCGAGACTACAGGAAAAAATTCTTCAGAAGCCCGCCGTCGGCGCCCTCGAGGCCGCCCACGGCGAGATCGACGATTATGCCTACCCAAGCTTTGGATAAGGCCAAATTTTGAAGGGATGCTTAGGCAACTCTTGGGAAAGCTCATCCACAACATTAAAAGAACATTTTGGCAAAAATTGGAGAGGCCCTACAGTCTAAAGCCCTGGAGTCGAGAGCCCCTGGAGTCGAGAGCCCCTGGAGTCTAGAGGAGGCGGTGAGAGCCTAGAGGTTAGAGAGCTTCCATTAGTGTGTAATAATTGTGAGGATTTCTTCGAGAAATTGTAAGAGTGGAGGGAAAGTGAGAGATTTCTTCCTCCTTGCTACTTCAAAGAGGAATTTTGTGTGCTGTAAAGAAAGGAAGAGATTCAGAGGAACTTCGAGGAGTGTTCTTG
>NW_018251384.1:8245-10164 GCF_001263595.1 Phalaenopsis equestris | reverse complement strand
TGGAACCAAATCCTAAAGACCAAGGAAAAGAACAAATTAAAGCGATATAATTACGAAGTGGAAAAGAATTGGAAATAAGGGTGCAAAAAGAAATAGAAACTGAAAAAGAGAAAGTGGATACCGAAAAAGAGAAGGATCATGAATACCCAGATTTAGAGTATCCATTTACACCAATGAAAATTATTGTGGAGAAACTTCCACCACCGTTTCCTCAAAGATTGAAACAACACAAACAGAATAAACAATTTTCCAAATTTTAGAAATTCTTAAAAAGTTAACGGTAAACATTTCCTTCGTAGAAGATTTAGAGCAAATGCTCAATTATGTGAAATTTATGAAAGATATTCTGAACAAGAAAAGGAAGTTCATGGATAATAAAACTGTTGCACTTAGCGAAGAGTGTAGTGCAATTATTCAGAAAAAGCTTCCTGAAAAATTAAAAGATCTTGGCAGTTTCACTATACTGTGTGCTATATGTGAAAAATTTTATGGAAGAGATTTATGTGACTTGGGAGCCAGCATTAATCTTATGACTCTATAAATTTTCAAAAGACTGGGATTATGAGAAGTCTCACCTACTTCTATAACTCTTCAATTAGCAGATCGATCAGTTACATATCCTAAGGGAGGTATACAAGATGTGTTAGTAAAAGTTGATAAATTTATCTTTCCTGTAGATTTCATTCTTTAGATATGGAGGAAGATAAAGAAATACCTATCATTTTAGGGAGACCATTTTTAGCTACTGGAAAAGCTATGATAGATGTTCAAAAAGGAGAATTAACTATGAGAGTTAATGATCAAGAAGTGACTTTTAACATTGCGAAATCTGTGAAATACCCTGCTGTTGAAAGAGATAATGAATGTTTTCACATGGAAATTATTGAACATCTACTGAACGAACGTTTTAAAGAACATTTTGAAGACAAAAAGCATTTTGAAGAAGAAGAACATTTGGTAGAGAAGGAACAATCAGAAAAGAATGACGAAGTTATTTTGGACGAATTAGGAAATGAAAAATTAGATTATTTTCAGGAAAGATTTGAGATGTTGGATATTACGGAAAATGCCGATAAAAATCTATTTCCATCGATTATTAAACCACCTAAACTTGAGATGAAAATATTGCTTAGTCACTTGAAGTATGTATTTTTAGGAGACTCGAGGAGACTCGGATACATTACCTGTTATTATATCTTTAGAATTAAATGATCTGCAAGAGCAAAGACTGTTAGATAAATTAAAAAGTATAAGAAAGCTTTTAGTTGGATCTTAGCTGATATTAAGGGAATCAGTCCTTCAATTTGTATGCACATAATTATATTAGATGAACAATATAAACAAAGAGTTGATCCACAAAGGAGACTAAATCCGATGATGAACGAAGTAGTAAACAAGAAAATTTTGAAATGGTTAGACCCTTGAATTATATATCCTACTTCAGGTAGTGCGTGGGTAAGTCCAATTCATTGTGTTCCTACGAAAGGAGGAGTAACTGTTGAAACAAAAGAACATAATGAATTAATACCTATCACAAAAGTTACTCGGTGGCGTATTTGCATTGATTATAGAAAATTGAACACTACCACCAGGAAAGATCACTTTCCACTACCATTTTTAGACCAAATAGTAGATAGACTTGCTGGGCACAAAAATTTTTCCTTTTTAGATGGATATACCGGTTACCATCAAATTCCTATTGCTCTTGAGGATCAAGAAAAGACAACATTTACTAGTCCTTTTTAGAACTTTTTCTTTTTGAAGGATGCCTTTCAGATTATGTAATGCACTAGCAACATTCTAGAGATGTATGATGTCCATATTTAGTAAGTTAATTGATGATGGATTGGAAGTATTTATGGATGATTTCTCTGTATTTGGAACATCATTTGACGCATGCTTAAATTACCTTGAAAAAG
>NW_018251384.1:4886-7535 GCF_001263595.1 Phalaenopsis equestris | reverse complement strand
TTGTGCACACTGATCACTCAGCTATTAATTATCTGATGTAAAAGAAGGATGCTAAACCAAGGTTGATTAGATGGATACTTTTGATGCAAGAATTTGATCTTGTGGTTATTGATAGAAAGGGAACTGATAATCAATTTGCTAATCATTTGTCAAGATTAGAAAATCTAGAATTATCCGACACTGATAAAGAAATTATAGACCGTTTCCCTGATGAACAACTTTATAATATTAATGAGTGGAAAATACCATGGTATGCTGATATTGTTAATTATGTTGTAAGTGATATTTTGCCACCTATGCTGACACCACAACAACAAAGAAAATTTATTCATGATGCGAAAGCATATTTTTGGGAAGAGCCTTATTTATATAAACAATGTAAGGATCTTATTATGAGGAGATGTGTACCTTATGAAGAAACTGAGCTGATCATTCAGAAATGTCATGATTCTGAATTTGGAGGATATTTTGAGATTGATAAAACTGCTTATAAAAGTTTACAAACTGGATTTTATTGACCTACCATCTTTAGAGATGTTTATAGATACATAAAAACTTATGATCGATGGATGCTAAAAGTGTTTCAAGATTTTTAATAAAAAATATTGTCACTAGATACAAAATGCCTAGAATGATTATTACTGACGGAGGATCCCATTTTAGAAATAAATATATTCAGAGATTGGCATAAAAGTTTAATTTTATTCATCGAATCTCTACTGCCTATCATCCTCAAACCAGTGGGTTAGCTGAAGTTTCTAATAGAGAAATCAAACAAATACTTAAAAAGACTGTAAACCCTAGTAGAATAGATTGGTCCACTATATTGGATACTGCATTATGGGCTTACAAGATTGCTTATAAAACTCTTATTGGAATGAATCCTTACAGACTGATTTTTGGAAAGACTTCTCACTTAACAGTAGAATTGGAGCATAAATATATTGGGCGATTAAAGAATTCAATTATAATTTGAAAGATGCATGTAAGAAGAGATTGTTACAATTAAATGAATTGGAAGAATTAAGAAATGAGTCTTATGATAACGACAGAATTTATAAGGAAAAATTAAAATTATGGCATGATCGAAAGATTAACCAAAAGCACTTTGAACCAGGACAAGAAGTTTTTCTTTACAACACTAGGCTGAAGTTATTTCCTGGGAAATTGAAGTCTCGTTGGTTAGGACCCTTTAGTGTGACTCAAGTTTATACTGACGGAGCTGTTGAAATTGAAGATCAGAAGACGGGAAATAGATTTAAAGTAAGTGGACATAGATTAAAACCATATTATGAGTGTAAAAGACCAACTTTTAAAGAGGTTTTAATGATCAGTCAACCTGAATACACCTGAATAGGTCGGGCTGACGACGTTAAACCAAGCACTTTATGGGAGGCAACCCATATTTATCTTTACTTTATTCGCAATTATAGTAGTTTTTATTTGAGATTATCGCTAGTTTATGGTAGTATTAAACTCGACTACTCTTATTTACCCTTGAATTATCATAAAAATTGGATCTATGAAGAAAAACTGGAACGCATTCGGACCAGAGCGAAACTGTGAAAATTTTGCCTTGGGTGCCGACGGTGCCCTTGACGCCACCAACGGTGGGTTTTTCCAGAGAGTCTAGAAAAAATTAATACAGAAGCTCGCCGGCGGTGCCATCGACCCCGCCAACGGCGAGACCGGCGAATGGACGGTTATGCGGGTTCAAGTGGCGATTTTTGGGCGGGAATAGTATTTTTAAACTAAAAAATTCGAATTCCAGTTCATTTTTTTCCTCCAAAAATGAAGTGAAACTCTACCAATTTCATTCCTATGGTATCCAATTCTCCTGATAATCCCAGAATGCGAGTTTTCAATCGACGAAAGTTTATTAGTGCAGAAGCGCAGCGAATCTTCAACAAGTTGCTGACGAAGAAAAGATTAATCAAAGAACAAGGATTTGTGAATTGTGGATTGAATAATCCCATGACGAATACTGAAGAAATGATAGTGGGGCGAAGATGGGAAGTGCTGTGCTACACTACTGCCGCCATGGTGGTTCTAGTGGTAAAAGAATTTTATGCAAATTTACATGGAATCAACCAAGGAGTTGTTTATGTGTGAGGAAGATGGATCACTTTCACTTCTACACGGATCAACAAATTATATATGGTAGAGAATGTTCATGTCTGTCACTATTCCAATTTTCCAATTTCCAGCCACTATTCCAATTTTGTCCCAACGAGAAACCAGATGAATGTGATTTACCAATATTTAACGGACGAAACTGACGACTGGGAAACAAGAAAAAATGGTTGTGTTAGTTTTTCTGCAACACTTCTGAATCCCATTTCAAAACATTGGCACTTTTTCATTTCTGCGAAACTGTTACCGACAATGAAGATCGGTAAAGTTTCTATTGAAAGTGCCATTTTGAATTACTGCACCCAAAGGGGACTGCCGATCGACATTAGATCTATAACTGTAAAGTCAGTTTTGGGCCTGATCGTTCACAGATCAACATATGGGCTTGGACACCCCTCCATAATTTTCTCACTTTGCAGTCAGTTCCAAGTGTCCTATGAAAATTGGGAAAAGGTACTGCTACCTTGGAAGCCTTTGGATCCAACTGAAAGATTCCCAATTTTTGAAGATGAAAAT
>NW_018251384.1:3595-4365 GCF_001263595.1 Phalaenopsis equestris | reverse complement strand
CCCTTGGAATTTATATATAAATGTGATGTTTTGTGTTGTGAAAGTTTATATGTGCTAAGTACATCATTTAGTTATTTAAAAATTATATCTATAATGATTAAATGGATGTCATTTAGGCTTAGAATTGATCGAAATCACAAAAATCTAGAATTTGGACAAAATCAATAGATCCCGCCGACGGCGCCCTCGACGTCGCTGACGGCGAGATTTTCTCGAGACTTAGGATTTAAATTCCATTTAAGCGCGCCGACGGCGCCATCGACCCCTCCGACGACGAGCTCACAAAAACACCTTTAACCGTGATTTTGACTAGTCAACTGCCACTATTCATCATCCCCTTCCTCCTAAAAATGCCATTTTTGACTTAGAGCTTGAGAGATTTTGGATTAGGAGGTGATTTCAAGACTTTTTGACACTGCATTTGATCATCTCTAGGTAATAGCTTCACTCCACGCTAAAAATATTTGATTTCCATCATGAATTTCTCCCACATTGAGGAGATCCGAAAAATTTGGGAATGTATAGAAAATTTGGGAAGAGATTCATTGATCTTATTGTTGAACTCTTAGAATTACTATTAGAAGCCATGATTTACATATTTGAAGTAATCTGTGGAATTTTTCTATAATTTTATTAGATTGAAATGGCTCCACGATAAAAGAGAAGAGTTGAGTTTGACGAGTCTCGCTTCGTCAATGCGATGGCTCAGAAAAAATTTACTTCCATATTTAAAGGAAAGAAGTGCATACAAGATCGAGTTTTTGAAAGTC
>NW_018251384.1:2838-3456 GCF_001263595.1 Phalaenopsis equestris | reverse complement strand
CCCGCCGCCCGCATTAACACTTTTTATGAAGTCCCAGATTCTTACATCTGCTACTATGAATCATTTAGTACAATGGAAGACCCCCTCAATAATGTGATTAACTTTCTCACTGATGGGAAAAGAACATGGAAGATAAAGCAGCGAGAAAGGGTAAATTTTTCTGCTTCCATGCTGAATGCCACCTCTAAGGTGTGGCCCTATTTCATTTCCTTTACTCTGCTACCAACCTATCACCATAGTGAGGTAACTAGAGTAGAGCGATTCTGAATTTTTGTATTCAGAATAGTAGAACTATAAATGTGGGGAGAATAATTCTTAAGAATATATTGACTACGGCGAGGAGTGAGACTAGTGGAGGTCTAGGACATCCTGAACTTATTTATGCAATTTACAAACTCACTGGAGTAGAATTTGGAGATGAAGAATGGGTTTATCCTATGAAACTCATTAGTAAAGCTAATTTGAAAACTTATGAATCCCATGAGAAATGGAGAACTGGGAGTAGAAGTCAAGAACCTTCTACTAGTAGAGATGTCCCCTCTACAAGTTATGACCTTCCACCTTCTAGTTACCCTACCCTCTCTGATTTGATGAATGAGTTGACCTTGCAGCGGAAGA
>NW_018251384.1:0-216 GCF_001263595.1 Phalaenopsis equestris | reverse complement strand
TTGATTTATTAAAATATGTTGAGTTTTACAACTAAAGTGAAGATTACATCCAAGATTCAGGGAGGTCAAAGCCTTTGAAAGTTGGGTGCAAATAAATAGGAAAATATTATTATCGGGCATAGAATTAGAGATTTTAGAGTAACAGACTATAATCCCTAATTCGGTCCTAACGTTAGGGTGCTGAAGTGTAGATGTTAGCCCTTAGGTTAGGGGAAC
>NW_018251383.1:6533-6956 GCF_001263595.1 Phalaenopsis equestris | reverse complement strand
GAGGAGTTTGGAAGGCCTTGGTGAAAATTTTTTACTCCTTACTATTCATGGCCGTTGGGGGTAGATTTTATAAAAATTGGCCAAAGGGAGGCTTGGCTGGCCAATAGAGGGGTTAGCCCCACTGTTTAGATGTCAAGCAGAGGAGCTCTTAGCTCAATTTGGGCTGAGGCGGCTTCTTGGCATGCATTTGGGTATTAACCATGTGGGGGCTCACGATTTTGGGTTTTAGCTTGGGTTAAAGTGGCTAACCAAGGGTAGAATCAGGGTTAAAGCTTATAATGATCAGTAAAAATGGCACCATAGGGTATGGACATGTGGTATGGCAAGTACCTTGATTTAACCCTCTCCTTATCCTTTTAAGAGATTTAAAACTAAATTTTACCCATGAGATAAATATCAAGCTTAACCATGGGTTGATGGCTG
>NW_018251383.1:0-5306 GCF_001263595.1 Phalaenopsis equestris | reverse complement strand
ATTGTGGGGGTATGGTGTACCTTAACTCCAAACCAACACCTAGGGTCAATTCTAAGGCCAAGTAACCCTTATAGGAACTCTCCTTGAGTTCCCTCATAATGATCTCACCTACTAATTGTAAGAGTTTAGGATCAACTTGTGGAACTTCAAGTTAAGTAAAGAGAAGAGTTTTGAATTTCTAATGGTGAGGGTACCTAATCTAGTTTTCTAAGACTAGTCAATAGAAAAAGTCTTATGGCTAAACCTAGGCTACTAAAAAAGGTTCGACCTCAATCAAAAGTGAGGTCAACAGGAAAATTGGGGCTTTTGGTCAAATTGGGTCAAATTAATGATAAAAAATTGAAATTGAGAATATTTGGGATGGTTTTGGAATTATTTGAATTTTTTTGTCATGAGGGGTATTTCGGTAATTATGGGCATTGTCATGAGGGGTATTTCAGTAATTATGGGCAATTTTGGGGGTATTTTGGGAATTTGATAATTTTTGTGAATTTTGGTCAATTTAGGTAGTTTTGAGGGGGTTTAAGTGATTTTTTTGGCAAATTTGGGTAATTTTGGGATTTTTGGCAAAAATTAGGATTGTAGCGTTTTGGCATAGATTTGGGTTGTAGGGGCATTTTGGTAATTTGGTGATTTTGGGGCAAAATTGGCCAACAAGCCGTGAAGGCATACTAAACCAATAAAAGCCATATGAGGACTCACTTTTTATGCTCAATGTGTTGGTTCTAACCCTCTTAGCCAAAGACTAGGGGTACAGGGTCATCCACGTGAGCTTTCCAAATACAGTCAGGAGACCAACCTATAGGGTAGGTGAGAGAGTGTAGTGTGTGCAAGTTAGCCCCACCAAAACCAGATCACCCAAGGCTAGTCCTAAGGTCTGACCATCCTATGGGTGACTCCCCTTGAGCTCCTTCATATTGACCTTACCCACTAAGTGCTAGAGGTCAGGACCAATATGCGGAACTTTAGGTTGAACAGGAAAGTGTTTAAAATTTCTAATGATGAGGGTTCCTTTCTAGTCATCTAGGAATAGTCAACAGGAAAGTCTTATAGCTAGAATGCTACTAAATAAAAAAAAAACTAGACCTCAACCAAAACTGAGGTCAACATACCCATTTTTTGGTGATATTGCACTGTAATGGAAGGTATCTTTTATGTTTTATTGCAGATTGTTGATTTTGAGAACTTGGAGCAAAAAGGAAGCAAAAAAGGATGAAATTTGGAGTCAAATTGGAGAAGTTAAAATTTTGGTCAGCACCGACGACGCCAGACTGGGCGCCGACGACACCGTTTGACAGAGATGAAGGAATTAAATAGCAGAGCTCTGGCGCCGACGACGCTTATGTTGGTGGAAGCCCTATTTCTAGAAGATTCGATGAATTTGGATGCTTTTTGAAGAGTTCTTGGATGCACCTACTGGAGAACCGACATAGGCTCTATTTAAGGCCTAAATTTGATTAGAACCCTCCCTCCTCGCACCATTTCAACGTTCCGCACCATTAGTTAGTGTTTTTATAGTTTTGAGTTTTTGTGGTGAGTTTAAGTGTGAATTCTTCTCTAAGAAGTGCTGGAGAGGAAGAGAAGTGAGAGATTTCTTCTTCCTACATTTCTTAAGAAAGGCTACAAAGGATTTGCTTTGAGAAAGTGTTTGAGATAAGTGTTATTTGTTTATTTTTGTTGTATGTACTTTCTTTTATATATGAAATTTGTGTTTTGTTGTATCTTCTCATGAAGTCTGAGTAGATTCTTTTATCTTTCTCTCTTCTATGAGAAATGGTGAAATGAAGAGATAATTTGGATGTGCCAATGTTAAAATATAAAATAATTTTCAACTCCGCTCTTAATTTACTTTTCGATCTGGCCAATTGAATTGTTAAAATATGTTATGAAACATATGATCCGGGAAATGGAGTATGAGTTATAAAACAGAGTGATAATCATATTTAAGTCCATGAAGGAGTATTTTGTTCATGGAATTAAGTGCAAATAATAGGGAAATATACATGGTTGGGTGTAGAATTGTAGATTTCTAAGGGTGGCAGACTGAAAATCTCCAATTCGATCTTAGTGTTTAAAAACTAAAGCGAGAGTTAGCATTTAGGGGAAGGGAAGTGGGAGCTCTAGAGTGGGGGTCAGTATCCTCCTAGCCAGGGACTTAGGGACTAAACCTAAGATTAGTCAATGATTTTCTATAACACTGAATCATGGTAGAGAATTAAAATTGCTTCTATTTGGCACAATACATATCAAAACCATTTATCTCATCTCATTTCACCAAAAACTCATTGTAATGGGAAATATGATTTTTTATATTAGAAAACTTCATCACATAAACATAGTTTAGTAGTTATTAAATTTAAAACTTGCTTTTAAATTCTGCTAGTAGTAAATAATTTAGCTTTGCTAGTATCTTAAAAATTTGAAATTAGTGATAGTAATTTCGTTTGATTTCTGTAAATTTCCTGGTTAATTTACCATTTCAAAATTTAAACATTCCCCGTGGAATTGATATTTAGGACTTAAACAGAAAGTCTTATATTACTTGATAATGATATGTATACTTGCGTAGAATCTCAATATTAAGAGCTTAACATTATTATTACTAAAATACCATATCAAGTTTTTGGCACCGTTATAAAGAGGAGTCAACTTTATAAATTTTACACAACTATATTCAATCAAGATCAGAAATCAATTTTAAATAATTGGCTAATAAATGATAAATGAACTCTGAAAAATATATAAAAGAAAGATTTGATTTCTAAAATTTAAATATTTTTTATGACTTCGTTATGAGCCTATTTACAAACCGTCTTCACGAAAATATAGGAAATGATGAATTTTAATTACCATGTTTTTTTTCATATTTTTATGATAAATATAACTATGAAATTAAGAGTTCAATAGTACAATTGCATTTTCTTAAAAAATGTACATATGCAAATATAAATTTATTTTTGGAGCCGTTTGGTATCCGTTTTTCAAACCTTTTTCTTTAGAGTGTTTTAAATATAACAATCTATCTAATGACAATTTTTTCATAATCTTTAGAATTATAGATTTTAAGATGTAAAAAATTTTATATAAAATTTACAAATAAAATCAAACAAATTGTATAATTATGAATATACTCACGGATGTTCTTTTTTTATAAAATCCACGTAAGTTCTTTTATCTGGAAGCTTCACTTAACTTTCAGATTTCCCGATCTATGAGGAAAGAAAACAAAAAAGGGATAAGGAGAGGGAGAGAGAAAATGGAGGATTTTTTAAGGTCACGGCTCGAATTTCGTACGACGGGCCAGTTGAGAAAATCGATTGACTCAAGGTATGTTATTGTTACCCTACCTCTGATTTTAATTATTTTATCATTTTAAGTATTTTCAAAATTTTTAGTTATCCAAAACTTGCAAAATTGATGATATCTTCGTATTTTGAAAATTTTTATCGTGTAACTTTTAATATGTTGTTGTAGTTATTTTTAACATTTTGGCATCTGCATATTGACTTTTAATTAGGTATTTATTTTATTTGAGATAAAAAAAAATCTTAATTTGAGTTATATAGAATTTAATAAAATTTTAATTAAAATCATATTTATTATGAAATACTGATAGAAAGATGTAACATTCATGGTTAATATGAAATTTATTTTGATTGATGCATATATATTGATCATATTATTACATATTGTGAATTTTTCAATGTTATTGTACATGAGTGTTTTATATATACACCGTGATGCTGGGTATATTATAACTACTTAAAAATGCTACGATATTGTGAAATGTGTGTATGCAATAAAGGTTGGCTGCTATGATTCAGGTTGGAGGAGATATATTACGCTGCGTAGGAGGGTGGGCCAACAGATTTTCCTTTAAATGGGTTAGTGGTGTAAAGTCCATACATTTTGGAATAAGAGGTGAATATAATATAATATGAGTGTCAATTGGCTGGGAGTGATGACTACAATGTAAAATGACACTTGATTGACTGTTTTGACAGTTTTTTACTAACTTGATATGATATGATATTATAAATGTTATGTTATGATTAGTATAGATAAAACAATACATATAATTGGTCAGATCACCTAACTTGTATAGTATATATATGATGACAGTTATGTTTAATAAAATGCATTTTATACATGATTACTATTGTGATTTAATATCATATTGTGGGTACATGTTTTGCAGTATACATATATATATATATGTTCAGTGATCTGCAAACTTACTTGTTTAGCATATAAGACATGATTATGATACAATTATGCATATTATCTATTTTCGTTCATTGAGTTCAGTTGCAGGTTTCGTGAAACCTACTGAGTTGTTCGATTACTCTGGTTGCTTTTACATATTTTCAGGGAAAGGTAAGGATTCAGTAGAGTGAGCTGGTAGTACTTGATGATAGAGGGATATTTTATATATGTATTTTGTGATCATGAAAAATTTGTATGGTTTGTTGTGATTATTAAGAAATCATGATTAATGTATATACATGTTTTGGATGTAAATAACTTTTATGTATATAAATAAAATAAAATTATGATGATCTTTAGTTTTATTTTTAAACTATTATAGATGATTTAGTGGCTCTGTGTAATGAAAATTAGAAGATAAAAGAAATTTCTTCCAAATAGATATTAGATAAAATAATATGTTGCGCACTCAAATTAGTATAATTTAATACCGTATATGGGTTGTATCAGGTCCGGTCATGACACTTTGCATGTGTAAAAAAGGTCTATAAGGCTTTCTCTATCAAAACCCATGTAAAGGGAACTCTCCCCTTCTTCCCTCTTGTAACCCTCAAGTTTAGTAAAATAAAAGGGGCCAAAGAGCCCGGGAATACCCCTATTTCTCTCCACAGAGCAAATCTCTCTTTCTCTCTCTCTCTCTCTCCCTTTTTTTCTCCTTTGGTCGCCAGGCTCTATTCCTCGGGATTGATTTACATTCAACATTGGGTATCATGAAATCTTGTAACATAGGACATTATAGAATTTTCTTATGGTCAATGATTATTAATGGTAGTAGATGAGCACTTTATATAAATTTATATAATTTTCTCTTATGTGCCATCTCATAAGTAACTTCATGAGTTTATGATAGTTTTAACTTTTGAGTGTTTTTTTTCAAAGTTTATGGTAAATTTGGCTGCTCTAATATTTACAATGTTTTATGTTTAAAATTATTCTCTGAAGCTTCTGTAAATATGATGCTTTATTTCCAATAGTTTAAGGAATGAATCGTACGAAAAAATTAATAAAAAAAACTTAGAAGAAATGACGAGCAACATTAT
>NW_018251382.1:901-6881 GCF_001263595.1 Phalaenopsis equestris | reverse complement strand
TGACGATTTGTTGTCAGTATCCATTATGAGTTGTGCCCAATCAGGCTTTAGTAACAATAGGTAAACTAATATCTCTTTCCACAAGTATTCTGATCATGGAAGGTCTCGTTAGATTGAAAGTGAGTAGATCTAGCTTCATAGGGTCTCCAAGTATGACCCCAATATAGTAAAGAATCTGATGATGAAAAAATTGTAACTTGAGATCAGGTAGACTAAACTATACCGGTACAGTAGAAGATTCATGATTGTGGTCAATATTACGAGATCACTTGAGTAACTTCATTGATTTGTCTGCAATGTTAAGATATTTTTTGGAAAAAATTTGAGTGTAGTCTTCACCCACGGTTAATTGAATTAACACATGTCTCTCATCCATGAGCTACACTTTCCACTTTTTTGCTAGTTTGAGAGCATCAAAACTTTTCCTGATAACTTCCATAGATATGTGCCCCCATTAAAATTTTCCAATAAGAGTGAATTTGAATTTCTCAGTCAGGGTAGAAATTTCTAACTTAGAGAAAAAAAATATTATTTTCTCTCTTTTCCTACTTGCATTCTAAATAAAGGTGCAGTCACTTGTACCATCACGATACTTCTTATAACTTGAGGGGAAGACAACCGCTAACTCCATCTGAGGATTACTCACTACGTGGGCAAAAGAGACTTTGTCAGGTTCAACCACAGAAGAAGGGAGTTTCATCACATCAAGGAAAAACTCTGCCAAGTCGAGCAGTGGGCAAAAAACATCGAGTCGAAGACGCTCGGGGCGAAGCCGCGAAACAACCACAGCTCAACGAGGTCTACAAAGACAAACAACAGTCGCGCAGAAAACACGAACTGCAGAAGGCGGAGCCTCGAGGAAGCTCGAAGATGACTTAACTCGTTGTCGGGCTAAAACGATGGTGCGAATGTCTGGAAGAGAGACGACGTGTGAAACAGCCGAAGGGGAAGCCCTTCGTCGTCGAGAACAACATGACCGTTGTCGAGCACGACGAAATTAATGGATTGAAAGCCGAAGGATTCAACGTCGGGAATCGCCATTGGGCGAAAATAAAACCTAGCAGAGCTGCCCGCCGTCAACGCCATCATATATATACCAATTACATATTGTAAATGTTGATCTTTTATCACTCATTTTATATATGTGTGTGTGTGTATAGTAATTTTTTTGAATTTTTTGTTCTTCATGTACCTCGATTTACATGTCTCTTTTTGCTTGTTGGCCTTGAAGTACATATTGTCTCCTTGCCAGTAAGGCCCAAACAATCAGTGTCCTTTTAAGGCAAGAACAACTTTTGGGGCAAATTGGACCATTTTGCAAACCCGATTTGGTGATGATCAGGGCATATCAACTTCGATTTGCACAGCATGGTGTTTGTCATCCACCGTCTTTCATTGGGTTTGATTGTATTAGTTGTGAAAGGCATCTCTTAAGTTTGATGCTCCAAATACATTGATGTGATCAAACTTGCAAAATAAGACGGTGAAATTGATTATCTTCAGTGCATATAAAGTCAAACTCACGTAGTCTCATGGCCTTTGCTAACCATTTGGTTTATATATATATATACATCATGAGGTTTGTATGGCATATTACCCGCGAGGATAGTAGCATCTTTAGAAGTATCCTTGTGATGATCAATACTGTTAATAACTTGGAGTAGATCAGGCGGAGGGGGAATCACTGCTTCTGGCTGAGCACTTTGCATCTTTGGTGTAGGTCCCCCGTTTCCTCCAATGGTCGTGGGGGGAAAGGGAGTCATTTCATACTTTACATGCTCTAGAAACTATCTTTGATGTAATAGGTGACAATATTTCCACTGCATCTCTATCGTCTCATCAGGTCGAGCTAGTTGTTACTGTTAGTCGAGCACATGGTTCATGTTGTGCAACAGCCTACACCTGTCCAACAATCTTACCAATCCACTGATCAGATGAGTCAATCTTCAGATACAGGAATAGCATGTTTATTCATCCAGGAAGAGGAAGAATGGATGTCTACTATCAAACTTGATGGATGATACATTGGTTGTTTCGGGCAATGACAAAAAACTTAACAATTTGTTAGCTGTCTCCCGTCCTAGAACTAGAGACAGAAGCAAGGCTATATTGGATCATTCACAAGCTAATTGAACTTACGAGTGTTGATAGACTTTTTGCGTACAATTTTTATGTCTACATTTTATTCTTGGTTTTTTTGGGTAATATATATATTTTTTATGAAAAGTCTAAGGGCTGGTTTTATTTAAATAGAAAAGATACAAAAAGATTGTATGAGAGGGCCCAATAGAGGCACCTTACCCATACGATATCATATATATATATATATATATATGTAAAAGCTTAAGGGTTGATTTTATTAAAATAGAAAAAATACATAAATATTGTATGAGAGGGCCCAATAGAAGCACCCTACTCATACGATACCAAGTACAGTACTACCCCAACAAAAAGAAACAGATAAACTCAAAAAATTTAAAACAAGCAGAAAACAAGTAACTAGGGACGAGTCAGTTTAGTCTTATCTCTTCCTCTAATTTTAGGAGTGGAGCGAGAAAACAAATTTTGAAGTGTCGTGTCATTGTCAGGAGTAATCAAAGTATCATCAATTAAATTTTCAAATTGGAGTGTGCCCCTAGTTTTCTTCTTCCGCCAAAAAGGGTAAACCTTCCATTCTTCATCTGAAAGACTCGCTCGTGTGATTCTCGATCTGATTAGATATTAGAATCACAATAAAAGGAAAGACAGTCGTTGTCACAGCGATAAGTTCCAGTGTATGTGAAGCGTGAATGTCACCTCTGCACCTGAAGCTTCCTGAATAGGAGCTGTGGGGTTATCCTGATTTTCAGTCCGAACATTATCCCTTATAGTATAGTCAGGAGAAGGGTTCCCAGGGGCAGACACCAACTCTTGTCTTGTGGTGATTCCCTTCTCAGGTTGGTTGTCATCAGGTTTGGTTGGGAGCGCGTTCAGGGACGTGTGGTGCACTAACTACATTGCTGGTGTCCAAATATCTTGCAGTGCTTGCAGTATTAAGATTTTTGTTCCATATTGATTTTTTGTCAATAACTATTATAAGCAAAGCCAAATCAGACTTCTTCTACATCTGGTAGTGTAATATTCCTTTCAATCAAAATCCTAGCAATAGAGAGTCTTGAGAAATGAATTGTAGGTTTGTCTACCTGCAAAGGTTTTCCAAGAATATTCTCAATTGCATATAAGATAGGTAGGTCAAAGAATTGAAGCTTAAGTTCATGTAATGAGAACCAGATATGTGCAATTAGGGGTTCTCGATTGGGATCAAAATCAGGGTCCATTTTAGCAATTTCATATGATTGCCCTTGACTGTGATGAATTTCTTTGAGAAAATCCTTGTGTAATCTTCTTCTATGCTTAGTTGTATTATAATGTCTTCCGTCGAAAAATCCCACATGTCAGGCCCCAACTAGTTTGAAATATTAAAAAAACCTTCCTGATAATCTTCATCTTAGGGCGACCTAATTAGAATTTTTCAACTAGGTAAATTTGTATTTTTCTGCACAATTTGAAATTTCAACGTCAAAGAAAAATATTGTTGGTTTGCCCGTCTTTTTCTCTACTTTTTTAATGGCTTGTAAACTGCCGCTCAATAGATTGTTGTCTTGCTGTATGCGGAGTCTCGAGTAACTCGGGAAGGTCGGCGTCGAACAACAAATCCGAACCAAAGCTGTCGTGGTGGGACACTACGCGAACTCGAAACGCTGGACGTCGTCGAAAATGATAGACGCAGACAGAACTGTCAGCGTCAAAGAAGGATGCGAGGCAACGAAGGAGAAAGTGACGACCGGAAACGTAAAGTCTACGACAGAGACGAGGCATCCTTCGTGCAACAGAGTCATTGGCGAGGGAAATCGTCATTCGAAACCCCAGCAGAGCTCTCGTCCGCTATATATTTTTTGACCAGTTACTAGAATATCCACACACATATATATATATATAATGCATTTTTATCATTTAGTTAGAAATATTGGAAATTGTGATATGTATGATGGGTAATAGATAATTAACATGTCTATTTTTATATCTATCATTCACAATTTACCCTTTTTTTTTAACTTGAAATTTATACATGGTCCAAGTTTGATTAATTTAAAAAAAAATTAAATCATTCCTCAAGCATGTAGAAAAAACAAACTCATGTTTTTACCAACCAAAAACATCAAATAATATAGTCAACAACCCATGTATTTAACTCCAAGCCATGTCATATTCTTTAAACTTTAAATTAGCAACTATCATTTTGTTCAATTGAAGAAAAAAAATTTTGATGCATGTGATTGATTATTAACTGATTTTTAAAAATTTTGAAATTTTGCATGCGCATAGTTTTAGAGGTGTTAAAGACTGTCGGCCAACAAATATGGTATATGAAAATAATTTTTTGAGATTTAATTTAAGTATAAAAGATATATAGTTTGGATTTTGAAAGTAGTGTGTTTTAATTTTTGAAAAATGAGACCAAATAGATCTCATTCATCCAATAGTTTGCATAATCGTGTCTGATACCGCGAACACTACACCCTCCCAAAAGATAAGTTTATACATCGGCGATAGACTCAATTCTGCAAACTAAGAGATTTGTAACATGTATTTGTATATCTCGTGTCTGATAACATTTTATGTGTGACCGACAAGTCCACATATCTAATACAAAGATTAAATAAGGTTTATTTTACCTGGGTTCTAAGTTCCCTACATCTTAAATGACGGGAGTCACTTGAGAAGACTCTCGATAATGATCAGTGGTTTAAGTCTTCAAAAATTCAATGTTTAAGTTTTCACGGTAGGACGTGGAAAAACAAGGAGTGGCTTAAGTAGGAATAATTCTTTCAGGAGTCCAAAGGAAGTAAAGGGTAGGGGACGTCACAGATCCTGAGTGGAATCCTTAGTGACTTCCCAAACAATCCTATTGTATGGATATGTTTTAGAGAGGATGTTATTTGAGTGTTTAATTCTATCAATTTTATTATTTGGGACTTACACTTGCATGATAACTGTTATGCAAATAACCCGCAAGGAAATAAAAGTTTACGTCGTAACGAACGACATCCTCAGAACCTAAAGTGAATGAGGGCTTATGTTGTACAATAGTTGTGCAGGAGCCTAAAAAATGGACGAGGATTTACGTCGTGTTAGGAGAGCTACCTCGAAGTCCTATGGGTTGTTAATTAAACTAAGAAGAGAGTTTAACTGGTGCAAACTTGTTTTGCTGTTGTAGAATGACGACCACCTCCATTTGTAGTCCACTCCAAGCTCCATGCTGCGCTGCCCACGAAGTTGCTCTAAGCTCTTGTTGTAGCGATGAATCCAGGGTTTAAGTTTTTAAGATTGATGAATTATGTTTCCCAATTTTGGTGTCAAAGTTTGGTTTTGTTTCGTTTTGGTTTTTTGTTTCAGTTCTGGTATTGCATGCACAATATTCAAATTGCAGGTAAATAAAATTTGTTTGAAAGGTAAAATGTAGTAAAGTAAAATGTTGTAGATAAACTGTAAAAGCGCATCTGAGCATCTGCTATTGTTGCGTGATTAATATTACGAGCATAGTATGATTTGTAGCATATTTAAATAAACTTGCAGGAATAAAAAACGAGAAAACCCAACACGAAAATCAGAAAAATGAATTGTAGAAATCATAAGCAAAGAAAACCCTTAGCCACATATGAAAGACCAGGATTGGGTGTAAGATATTGTTAAAAGTGGGGGCTCAGAGCTGTGTTGTGCTTCCCGATCTTGAACAAGGGTTACTAGCCCAACAATCTACGGAGGACGGTCCTTAACCTCAATCCAAAAATCTTAATTCAAGTGATTAGTCGTGGACCTTTATAAATTTTCATAGAAAAATCATTTGATTTTCATGCAAAAGTTGTTGTTTAAGTCTTTTGTATACATAATTCTTTTTAACATGCAAAAGAGATTTTTGTTTTATTTTTGTTAATATTTT
>NW_018251382.1:0-837 GCF_001263595.1 Phalaenopsis equestris | reverse complement strand
AGAGCGTCGGGGGCAATGATCCCATCAAGAATCGGTGAATAGTATCATGGATAATTTCCTCCCCCTTGTTGAAGATCCTTAAGGTAGGAAATACTATTCTAATAATCTCACTTCGTATCCCTCGTTTAAGCACACATAAGCAATGTCGTCATCTGCTTTGCCACCTAAACTCTAAACTTATCCTAGTCCGATGATTCATATGTGGCGTTGACAAATTTCCTCAATTGTTAGGAGGATTTAAGTGTAATATCCAAGCTCAAATCCTGGTGCACTGGGTTTCATTGTAGGTTAAGTCTTTGCGGGAATTTCACTGTTGATTTAATTAAGGAAGCATGAACTACGTCTCGGTGCATCCTTATGTCTAGTGTTATAATCAATTTGTGAATCAGGGTCAAGTGTCTAGTTTCATTATTTATTCAAAAACTAGGTAGATGGTCTCTCACCAAGGGTGTGCTCCTAAAATCTAGGAAGCCTATACTGAGAATTAGGTATATCGTGGTATATGGTCTCTCACCTAAGGTGTGCTCCTAAAATCTAGGAAACCTACACTGAAAAATTAGGCAGACTAGGGTGTGCTTCTAAAATCTAGGAAGTCAACACTTTAACTTGTGCTTAAAGTGATTTAAGATGTTTTATCCTTAATTAAGTGTTTTTCAACTAATCCTCAAATTTCTAAGTGTCTCCCAAATAATTAAATCAGAAACTCCCACTTTTTTGGCTTAAAAAAACAAAAGAAAGAGGAGGCTGGCCCACTTCAAAAACTAGTAAAGCCGGAGGAAAAAAAAAGGTAGGTGGGTCAGCCTAAAAATGTTTAAATGATAATCAAGTGAAACCCAA
>NW_018251381.1:0-2469 GCF_001263595.1 Phalaenopsis equestris | reverse complement strand
ATATTGCAGGCTATAGGTGTTGGTCGTACGTTACAAAGAAATTAACGAGGCGAAGAAATTTTAAGTTTTGTTGATCGACATAATTACATCAGGTCTTAGCGTAGCTAGGTGGCGTAGTTACGCCGACCACGTGCATAATTACACCTCTGCTAGCCGAAATCTAATTTGGCAAGATTTTTTCATGGCATTGAAGGATTTGCCCATATTAGAAGAGCTTGGGCATGACCTTAGGGGTAGCTGGTGGGTTGGAGGCTCTCTTCAGAAAGTTTGAAGGGTTCTACATCAACCCATGGGGTTTCTCTTCCTCTTTCTTTGGGGAGAAATTCTGATGGTTATTTTTCCTTTAAAGTTTTGAGAGATTGAGAGAGAGGTTGAGCGCTGTTGTGTGAGGACGATCGTGGAATTCACGACGAGAATATGATGTATTGCTGAAAGCACTTTGTTTGGTTGTGGGTTTGTACTTTCCTGCACCTATTTTCTTCAATGTTATCAATGAAATATTTCATGTTTTTTCTGCATTATGCTTGGTAGCTAAACCTACTTTTATACTCCTATGATGTAAGTACAAAATTTTTCTCGTTGTTTTTCCTATGAGTTTTTTTCCACAAACATTTTATATGCTTTAAATTCTGCATGGTGATGTGTTAACAATTTGATCATCATTTAATTTCAAGCTAATCAATTAGGGGCTATAACTTATTGTGATCTAGGGCTTATGACTGACGTCTTGTGGAATAAGTAGGTTGATATATGATAACATAGTGAAATAGACATATTGCCATTAAATAAAATTGCAACCAACATATGGGTTCAGGAAATCCTGGAAAAAAAAAATAGAGGCGAGTTCAATTGTAAATAATACATTTGATCATTTCAGTCAGAAGTATACTAAGGGTGGAAATAAGCAGACACAAAATAGTCACAAATGTTTGCAGCAAAAATTATTCGACGTAATTACCTTTTGATCTAAATTTTTGGGTCAGATTGTTTTCTACCAAATTTTTGCCGGTAATAGCAATTGTGGGTGGAAATTCACGCTATTACCGATTGATTTGTTAGTCGATAATATCAATTTTCCAGTAGTAACATGAGTTAGCATGTTATCCTTTAACCAATTGGCCCTATTTGACATCTTTAGTTAATTTGTTTGACATGTTGATTGTAATTGTATGACCATGTAATATAAACATTATTTCATGTGTAAAATTTTGCGGGCTCGGCCCGACTTGAGCTCATTTTAATCTACTCAAAGCCTGAATCAGTCTGACCCGCGCAAAGCTCTGAACGCTTATTGGCCCAATCTCATAAATATATTTCACAATTGCAAGCTTTTAAGACAGATTAATTTCCTCATCCTTTCTCTTCTTTATCTAGCCATAAATTTCAATTTTTATATTAATACCAACCAAATCTTTTATATCACATAAAAATTATCACTTTAATTTTTTTTTAATGAAATACAACTTTCATACATAAATAAGATGACAAATATGTAAAAATTGAAGTTCAGATGTTAAATCTATAATTAAATAGAAATTGATGAGTAGTATATATGTAAATATTTTTTTTTCAGTATTTTACTCAACTCTTCTGTATTTACATATCGAGATGTTCTCAGTTTAAAATCTTACGTAATTCATGTGTATAAATTTGATATTAAATTCACTTAAACGTATAAGAAAAACTCATATATATAAAATCAATTTAAAATTCTTGTTGCACATTCTTTAATGTTTCAAACGTCCTTATTACATATATTTTTAATATTTTAAATCAACAACATTATTCAAGATAAAATGTTAAAGGTTTTATTATTATTATTTTTTTTTGCATTTCTTTTACATGGCTTCCCGTGAGCTAGCCAGACCTATTTAGTGGGCAGACTTGTCTACAAAATTATACATAGAATAGAAGCCTGCTTTGACTAGTCAAAGCTCGAATAAGCCTTGGTCATGCCGAACCCGACCCACCAGAAGCCCAAATCTATTCTTGATAAGCAGGAGGGACTAGTCTTATCAAATCCACCTTTATAGCGCTTTCCATATTGTTTTAGCTATAGCTCTTGATGTCATTATCTCTCTCTTATGCCATCTTAATCTAGAAAAAATATTACCTCAGAAATACTGATGCCTCCCACCCAACTCTTTTGTCATTGATTCTCTTCATGCCACTAGCTTTCCTCTTTTCAAATCATTTTAATTTTCATGAAATACAAACTAAATTCCATAAATTGCCCTATCAGTTTTCCCCTCACGGACTCATGAGAAATGAAGTCCTCTTCTCCTAATTAGCACTCAAATACAACTAGGGTTGTCAAAAGGGCTCGTTGTTCACGAATAACTCGTGTTTGGCTCGTTCGCTAAGTTAACTAGCCGAACACGAACAAAGATTTGTCCGTTTGTGTTCGATTCGTTTTGGCTTGAAATACTAATCATCAATTATATCTATATCTATATCCATTTATATATA